>NC_054705.1:25681698-25739572 GCF_016097555.1 Gigantopelta aegis
TACCATTAATGCCAAAGCAAACCAACCGGGTCAAACCAAATCTAAAGAAGAATATCAGAACTATTACAAGACATCAATAGCATCAATAATACATGGTAAACTGTTGAGGTTCTAAATGACACATATATACAATGACACATATATACAGTAAAACAAACTATCTAAACACCACATCAACAAACAACCACTGTTTAATCATAGAAAAACACAGACCATCAACAGAACACAATTTAGTCATCAACAATAAAGGAGCCTCACGTGTCCAAACATTTATCACACAAATGAAAATGTATTAGTATATACAACAGTACACCAATATAGCATTAATAAATAGCAGCTAGACCACATGAATCAAGTGTCAAAAAAAAAAAATATCCTTATAAATACACTGTCCTATCTATTCATGTGATGTACTTTTGAAAAAGTTTGTCAATATGATTGAATCATAATGGAGTGACATATAAAAACTGTTAAATATGACAATAATTAATGTTGTGACAGTTGACATCTGTGCACTAGAACATATTGATTTATTGATATCCGCTATTGGATGTCAAACATTTCGTAATTTTTACATATACTAGTAGTCTTGGACAGGAAACCCACTACATTTTTCCATTAATTAGTAGCAATGGATCTTTTATATGCACCATCCAACAGACAGGATCTATAACACATATACAGTTTGTCCACAGACTTGAAATGAAAATAAAGAAGATAAAGCAAGGGGAGATGTCTGTTGAAATTAAAAAAACGAAAAACAAGTGACCTGAGATGCATTCCGACAGCATCTAGAGTCAACATTTCAAGGTTTGCCCTGAAGAAATCTGAAGGCTGTTATCATGATTCAGCCATGTCTACCCTTTTTATAAAACCTAAGGACTGGTGGAGACCTACATGTATCTTGTTACACCATAGATGGAGAGCTATACACGTATAATATAGACATGAATGGGAAAAAAAGACAATACACCCTTATAAACCAGTGTTTTATTGCAGAAGGAGCTCAATTTGAAAGTATAAATGTCACATGAATACAATTACACACTCAATTGTGAGAAAATAAATCAATAAAATTGCAGACAATTAATCTCCTTTTTTCCAAAAAAGGAGATTTGTCCAAAAAAAAGGAGAAAATAAAGGAGATCTAGCAGAATCATGAAATAAAGGAGATTCTTTAAAATAAAGGAGACCAGGCTCGTAGCCAGCCATATTTGCGGGGCGGTGCGTTGAGATATTGAGTGGAACTAAATTTATATCATGGGTGCCAAAAGCACTCGAATTGAGCACCCAAGGAGTGCGAGAGGTCTTGGAGGATCGGGGGCATGCTTCCCCGGAAATGTTTTAAATCCAGGTGCATTCTGGAGCTTTTTGTGATGGGTTTTTATTATTTTATTTCAGGTATTTTGAGGTCGTAGTGCGTACATCTTTTGATAAGACTTCAAGAGCAGCAGTAAACTTTAACTACATTAAAACTGTAAAACCGCTAACATTGATGAATAATGTACTTAAAGTCGCACGCCCTAGTTTCAGCCCGCAAAAATTAATTCCAATTTTGGTTAATCTATAAAACTGTAACACATTTAGATCACGTTTTTTATGAAATAGAGTGAAAAAGCAGGTTTTATATCGATAAATACCATGGGAATCCCCGTCACCCAGTTACTTGAAATAATTTTGAAAGTTAGTATTCTGATGTCACCGGTAGATGTCGCTCGAAGCACAGAAATGCCCATGTTATGAAAAATTTCCCAGAAATTAAGAAAGAAATGTTTTATTTAACGACGCACTCAACACATTTTATTTACGGTTATATGGCATCAGACATATGGTTAAGGACCACACAGATTTTGAGAGGAAACCCGCTGTCGCCACTATATGGGCTACTCTTCCGATTAGTAGCAAGGGATCTTTTATTTGTGCTTCCCACGGGCAGGATAGCACAAACCATGGCCTTTGTTGAACCAGTTATGGATCACTGGTCGGTGCAAGTGGTTTACACCTACCCATTGAGCCTTGCGGAGCACTCACTCAGGGTTTGGAGTTGGTATCTGGATTAAAAATCCCATGTCTCGACTGGGATCCGAACCCAGTACCTACCAGCCTGTAGACCGATGGCCTACCACGACGCCGGTAAATTTCCCAGAGTGCACACAGACTTGGGGTGCGTTATTTTCACCTCTCCTGGGCATGTTCCAACTGTTCTGTCCTGGACAGCGAACGGAATGAGTTTGGAAAAGGAAGTTACTTTACCAACATGGTTGCTTCTTTTGAGGAAGTGGCTGCTGCAGCAATCATGATACTTGAATCGGAATAAGACGACAATGATAGTCCGTCATTGACGATGTTGACTATACTACAGTGTTTGAAATAATAAATTTTATATATAAACCGCAATTAGCCTATATTTGCTATTTGGCACCGGGTACTAGTGGCTAACCTATTGTTATTAGCAATTAGATGCTGTAGTAGTGGTAGTGGTAGTGGTAGTAGTAGTACAGTCTGTAGGAACCAGAGGTGGGGAGGCACTTCCCCTCCCCAGGACAAAAATGTAAGGTTTTTTTTGTCCTACTCTATTTAAATAAAGGTAACAATATAGCTTGTGCCCCCCACCCTCACCCCCCAAGGTTGTATCCCCTCTCCATATATTGTAAGACTAAGCACAATTATTGGTTTTAAGGGTTTGTAACGTTTTGTATTGAGATACTTACTTGTCTGAACTTTATTGTTAATGAAAATGTTCACGAACTGTGAAGAAAAACCTCACAATTTTTTTTAAATAACTCATGAAACATAGGCCTAAAATTACTTCAATTAATAGTGTTGGTTGGGACATTGACATTCACGTGGCATTTTTAATTCAACAATTAGCAACCAGCCTCCCTCCCTCAATATTACTAAGTTACTAACGGCTCTGACAGCATTACGTCATTGATCTAGAATGGACCCAGTGTTGTTGATAAAAAATATATACAAACTCTGACAAAATCTGTCATTACAAAGAATTTTATTCCAAACGTGAGATGCTATAATAGTAATACAGATAATAAAAAAACTCATAATTTTAGACACCATCATCAATACGTAATACATAGTCAAGTAGACCAGCGTGTGCATGCAGAATTCCAAGAGTAAAAATAATCTGACCCTGATAGCTCTGATTGGTCAATATGCCACAGAGTACTGTGCATCAAATCATGTTCCAGTCACATGGACTGTGACATTCTAACAAACGAAACAAAAATTAAATAGTCGGAAATGATCATTGAGTACTGTTACTATATAGTGTGTACATATATACATACTAGTATATAAATAACATATGCACATTCATTAACCTCTGGCTGAAATATAAATATTTAAATGAAGTTTTATTTGATTTTTTTTAAAGATAAAAAAGAAAAATAATAAACCCCTTCTTTTTATTATTCCGTCTAAATTTCATTTTTAAAAAAAAGAGAAGAAAAAAAAAAGAGTATAAAATTACACGATTGCCATTTTTGGGACCTCACGTAATCTTTGTAGGATAACAGTTATGAACTAATGGAGACAATTTTACCAACTTCACTGATTTCCGTAACGAGTTCATTTGTGTAGGCTACAGAAGCCTTTTCTCGTTTTGTCATACCTATATGAACAGTATAAATGAGTTATCCTTATCAGATGTTGTGATCTATTACGATCGGATTGGTACGTCTTCGAAGATGTCTATTAAACCTGTGTTTTACGATTTGTATAGCAAAGATAAGTACCAGTCATATATTAAAATCTTGCATGGACGCTACCGTTCTTGTAACATTTTTTTCTGGAATTATTAAACGGATCTTTCTATCAGCTACATAAAGTAAATAGTGGCAATCAATATACAAAAATATTTTACGTGTGCTGTTTGTGCGCTGTACATGCATTATTTGTCACACTTGCCAGCTAAGTTGAAATTACGTGCGCTCTACGAGCGCGATCGCACCCGCGCACCTTAAAAGGCAAGGTCTGAGTTTGTACATACATACATAATTACAAAATTTTCGAGTAAATTTATATGATTTTCTCAATTCTGATTGGACAATGTCAAAGAAAAACTGAATGTAATCCTTCAATAAACCTCAGAAAATGACGCCATTACGTTAGCTGGGCCAGATGTCATTACATAAAACAAGTCATGGAAAGGACGTTAGAAGCTGATTTATGTGTACCAGTATTTTAACTAAATATGGTGTGTCCAGGCACTTGTGCATAAATTTTAGAAGAGGGTGGTGTCTAAACTGTGGCTAGCGAAATGTATTATGGGTTAAGACCACTGGTACCCCCAAACAGAAACCCGTAATACAAATGCTATAGTTACATATATAAAGAGTACATAACGTTACTATATTATATCTGACGTTATTGTTTGGGGATACCTGTGGTTAAGACATGCTTCCCCGGAAAGTATTGAAAAAAAGATAACATTTGCTTGATCAAGGGGAGGGTTTGACTGTTGTAACACACCCTCCGCACAAGCTCCTGCCTTTGTAATTATTTAAAATCTGTTTGTGACAGTTGTACATCAATAAATTCATTTTAAAAATGACATCAATAAATTCATTTTAAAAATGACAAATTGCATAAAATTTGCGTACTGTAGCATTGTGAAGGATTTTAAACTAAACACCTTAGAAAATTACGTCATTACATCAAATGGGACGTCATTATGTAAAGCAGATCATGGGAAGAACGTTAGAAACGTTTATGAATTAATGTGTAGTTTTAACTAAATAAATGAATCCATGCCATTTCGCCCTCAAGGCAGTTCTTCCCCAGTTTGATCTGTTCACCCCATGTACCAGTTCGGCCCCAAATCGATTTGCCCCCCACTGTTTGCCTGTTCACCCTCAACTATTTGTCAATTTGCTCCAAACCTTTAGTCAGTTTGCCGCCAACTCCCAATTATTTGTTACTTTTTAACAATTGCATTGTTTCTTTAGAGGCATGTTAAACTCTGTGTGTGTGTGTGTGTGTTTCTTTTCTTAGAGGGGAGGGATTGTGTGTGTGTGTGTGTGTGTGTGTGTGTGTGTGTGTGTGTGTGTGTGTGTGTGTGTGTATGTGTGTGTGTGTGTGTGTTTCTTTTCTCAGAGGGGAGGTATTGTTGTCTTTCCATGATTTAGACGGATCATGAGTCAGTCCGGGCACCGATGATATAATCACCAGTTTAATTAATATATATCTAGAGCACTTTTACACATAAACCACATCATCAACATTTATTAAAACGTCCATTCCTGCCAGAGATTGGATCTATTTTAAGAATAAAGAAATAATTTGAGTAAAATGAATTCTACAAACTATCACAAATAAAACAAAATAAACCTCCACCTTATTTAATTTTAAAACAATGGTTAATCAGCTACATAACCTTGATGCCGATTGTGCATCTTTGGCTAACACCTAAGAGGGCTTTGAACCGCAATACCAATTCGATATGGCCTCTTCTGGTGAGCGTTATATTCTAATTGATGGATTATCGGTAGGACTTTCCTTTGGTACTGTCACATATAAAGAACATTATAAATACTTATCATAAATAGAGTTAGAGTTAGGGTTATAGTGACAGTGCCAAAGGAAAGTCCTTTATGGGAGCTAACTGGTACCTTTGTGGGGGCGACTGGTTAAGCACATGGGGACGAACTGACATCCTATTTGGGGGAAAACTGACTGGGGGCGAACTGGCTTTGGGGCAAAACATCTGGTACCCAAATAAGTTGTGATGTTTGTAATTATAAGAACTGTCCGTCATTTTTTTAGAATTTATTGATGTAAATAACAGTCACAAATTTAGCTAGTATAAAATCGCTTCACTACGCTACGCGATTTTATACAATTTGTGACTGTTATACATTGATACATTTGCAAAAAAATGACGAACAATTGTTATATAAATAACAGATACATGCATGTACATTCATTAATCTCTAGCTGAAATACAAATATTTAAATGAAGTTTTATTTGATTTTGTTTAAAGATAAAACAAATTTTAAAAAAAAGACATAAAAAACAAGACTGGGTTTTTTTTGTAAAGGATACCTATAGTATATATAGGACTATTCTTACATACCTATTATCATTTCTTTCCTTCTTTTTATTATTCCATGCATCTACTTTTAAATTGTATTTGTCTAAATGTTTTTGTTTTTTGTTTTTAAAGTAGAAAGTTACACGCTTGGCATTTCCGGGACCTCACATAAGCTTTTTAGGCCAACAGTTATGAACTAATCGAGATATTTTTACAGACTTCGCTGATTTCCGAAACAAGTTCATTTACATGTATGTAGGCTACAGAACTACATGTATATATGCACAGTATAAATTAGTTGCCTTATCAGACGTTGTGATATATTACCTCACACAAGTGGACTGTTTCTAATTAATAATAAATTAAATAGACAAAAGGAGTTTTGATCGGATTGGTATGTCTTCGAAGATGTCTATTTAACTAGTGTATAGCAAAGATAAGTACCAGTCATATATTAAAAGGTTGCATGAACACTACCGTTCACGTCACATTTTTCTGGTATTATTACAGTATTATTATTATAATACGGTTTTGTAAATAGTGACAATCAATATACAAAATTACTTTATACATGCGCGGTTTGTTAAGTGTAACGTGCATTATTTTTCACACTCACCAGATTGAAATTGTGTGCTGTACGAGCACGATCACACTTGTGCACCTTAAATGAGAATTAAGGTCTGTTATTTCATGTTTCATGTCTCCAGCTGCCAGATCTGTACTTCGTGTCAGCAGACGCAGTGTTTTTAAATTTGTTCTTTTTTAACTGGCACCATACTTGCCAGACCCTAAAATCGATGGTCGCCCAAAAGACTATCTTTGTAAAATTCTTAGTCACCCTTAGCCAATAAAGGTTACCACAGGGCGAACACTAATTTTCAACCTTGTAGGCCTTAATATACATGTATATATACTGGAGAAATTATCAGGAGCCACTGGAACATTCTAGCTTACACTTATAATGATTCAGAACTGCCATTTAAGCTGCATGCACTCCCACCAAGATTGACAAACAAAATAATATTAAAACAATAAAAACAATGAAATCTACCAATTTAGGCCTATAGGCCTACTCAAAACATTATTTTCCATTTTGACAGTCACAATGTACAGTGGTGTCCGGTGTATCAGCGTACCTAAGCATTCAAGGACCATTTTCTATGTGAACACTGTGAAATACTTAATAAAATGTGACTCTCACCAATGAAGCACTGCATAATTTGAAATACACTACAAATTGTTTTATGTCTGTAGTAAATAAACATTTTAAAATGGTGCATAAATATACTATAGGCACACCCTTGTATCCAAAACGATTTGCATGTCCGGTGATTCAGCGCAGTAGATGTGGATCGTTGACCCTGCTATTTATAGACCGCCCATGACTTCACTTTTAGCCCATAAACGCTACACTATTGTCCCAAAATTATTTCAGTACTTCTTTGTTTTGTCTTGTTAAAAATAAAAATGAAAATGAACGATCACACATGACCTATCTCATGATCAGTTTCGGAATCGTTTTCTTGAGTGGCACAGTACTGCAGATAAAAGATCAAAAATAAAAACTTTATTGCATATAAACACTCCACATACAGAACTGGATGCAAAACATATGCATAAACAAGAAACAAACAAAATGACTAAATAAGGACTAAATATGGGCAATACATGTATAATCGTGAACAAATTTGCATACCGCACCAGCACAGGCTGGATTTTGGTTTTGCATAATATATATAAATTTTTCTTGCATACTCATACTTGTAAATAGGTAATTATGAAAAGTTAGATATGCATATAATTTGACACGTTGACTATTATATTTCTTACATATTATGATATGATGGTATTCATCTTCAATTACATTGCAGTGGTCACATAAACGTTCTTCCACTGCATGGAGTGAAGGGTTTTGTATGGCGCCCACCTCTATTTTTAATTTGTGGTCACCGAGATGTAATTTAGTAAAAGCTTTACGGTGTTCTGGATGTATACAGTGTAATAAATATGGCTCTAGTTGAATATTGTATTTATATAATTTGTACGTTCGCATCTTATTACTGGATCCATCTCTTTTGGCTATACGGTTTTCTTTTAAAATATTGTGATACTTAGTTTTAATTATATTTATAAGATGAATGGGATAATTGACAGTGCTTCGTTTTTTATTCAACTCACCAATGTAATAATATAATTTGTGAAGCCAACCAATATTTTTCTTTTCAAGGCTTGTGCATACATGTTTATTGTCATGCATGGCTAAGATGCGTACATGGATTTTATTTTTCTCAGGTAGATTGTGCACACACGTGGATCTTATTTTGCTTTTATTTTGTATAACAATGTGACAATTGTGAACTGGAATGACGGTCAATTAAGGTGTAAAACTTTCGTTTTGTTTGCATTTGTCTGTGTTTTCCTTTTCCTTTTAAATAAAAATAACCGAACGAAAATAAATGCATTTATACTGTTTACTATAATTTTAAAAATGCGGGAAAGGTATTTTTAGACTGGTTTTAACATTGTTAATATCAATAAGGCTGACCTACTTCAAAAACAGGTGAATGATTTACTTTGAAATTATGATATAATTATTGATAATTCTAATAAAAAATTTGTATTGCACCCTTAACAATAAATATGTTGATACTTGATTAACCATTGAAAAAGGAACTGAACTTTAATTAGGTAGAACAACGAAAAATTAAAAAATAAATATGTGGTAAAGTTTTTTATTTTAAACAAAAATATGACCCAAAAGATGTAAATTAATGGAAATCGGACGGAAAAATATTTAGTGGTTAGAAAGTTATAGTCCTTTGAAGTCTGGCGTGCTGTGAAATATGTCTGCCAAATTTTGACTCGCTTTTTTAAACTTGCTGGTTAAACTTAACTACTGATCGCCATGTGTATATTGCACTTTAAAATGGAACTGAAACACGCCAAATATTATTCTGGAATATGTAATAGTGTTTTTGAAGCCACTGGAAAATGGTAACATATACCATTATGTTAAAATGTTATCATGAACTCTAACGTCGTTATAAACGTAAAATCGGAAAATAAGCAATACAAAGCGACGTTGTTGTTTTCGCAACTTAATATATTTATTTAGTCTATCAGGACAATGCAACAATACACCATTCATTTCCAACTTCTATTATGCATAAATAGTGAAACAATGTTACATAAAAATAAAGGCAGTGCACATGGGCATTTGAATGAGCACGTGAGGAAAGCTAGTGACAGGGACTAGTCCATTGTAATACAATAGGGTACAAGTCTGTTTAATGATAGTGAAAATATTTTGAAGAAAAATAAAGTTGGTGGTGGGGAGAGAGGGTGACGGGTCTTTTGGGCGGTGGGGGGTGGGGGATGTGGTGGTGGTGGGGTTTTTTGGTGGGGGAGTTCTTGATTTAAGCTGAGTAACAAAAAATACATTTGGAAAAAAATATAAAAGGCTGAAATTTTTTTTTTTTTAAATGATAACAATACAAATGTGATTAATGATAGTAAAAATATACACCTCGTCATAAATATTGCACCACACATTTTAAAGTAAAATTAGAAAATATAAGTTTCGGTTTTTTAAACTACAAGTATATATTTAATATACTACAACATCTGTGAACATAATATCACAAACACACCCTGTTCCGAGCTGCACGTGCATGCTCAGTCGAGCATGATTGATCCGGGGGTCGGTTTGCTAACAATGCAGTATGCACGCAGACACAGCTAAAATTTGATTTTAGGCATAAATTAAGCTTTATTTTGACCAACCAATGAAATGCCCAAGCGTCCAGTGCCTCTGAACCAAAGATGGCGAATTATTGGTATGCACCAGACTGGTATGTCATGTCGTGCTATTGGAACACAATTGAACATTAATCACACTGTCATCAGCAGGCTAATACGTAAACATACTGCTTCCGGTGAAGTGAAGGATGCACCGAGGTCTGGACGTCCCAGAAAAACCAATGACAGGGAAGACCGTGCTCTCGTACGCCAAGCCAGACGAAGCCCAAAGTCTACTTGTACACAGCTGCGACATGGATGGCATCCATACAACAGAGTGTCCATCAGCACCATCAGACGACGCCTAAATTCTGCAGGATTGAGAGCAAGACGACCAATCAGACGTCCACTCCTCACAAATCAGCACCGCCATGCCCGTTTAGCCTGGTGCCAAGCACGTAATCGCTGGAACCTGAGAACATGGAGAAGGATCCACTGGTCCGATGAAAGCAGATTTTTGCTGCATCATACAGACGGGAGGGCACGAGTTTGGAGGCAGAGAGGCACAGCATATCATCAGAAGAACATTCAAGCTGAGGTTCCATTTGGGGGTGGATCCGTCATGGTGTGGGGGTGTTGTTCCTATGATTGTAAACTTGACCTCATCACAGTTCCCGGAACACTGAATGGACAGATGTACCAGAACTTGATCCTGGACGGTGCTGTTGTGCCTCATTTCGATAACCATGCTCTCGCCACACGTCCAGTCTTCATGGACGATAATGCCAGACCACATCGTGCTCGAGCTGTTGTTCAGCATCTCCAACACAACGCCATTGAGACACTACCATGGCCTGCCAGAAGTCCAGACCTAAATCCTATTGAGCATTTGTGGGACATTTTGGGACGTAGGGTGAGAGCAAGGGATCCTCCAGTTCAGAACCTTCAGGAATTGACCCATGCATTGCATGATGAGTGGCAGCAGATCCCTCAACAGAGCATCAGACGTCTGGTGACAAGCATGAGAAGGCGTGTAGAACATGTTATCTAAGTGTGAGGCGGTTACACCAGATACTGAGTTAGCCAGTCATTGTGGACCTTACTAGTGTGTTTGACATTAATGAAATGTGAACTGTGTTGTGTGTCTGTTGTACCGACCCCGGCAGCCATACTTATTTCACCGTATTTTACGGTGATTTTAGTGAACTTTACTTTGCTACAATTAAACCCTCATTTAGTGCTCAAATTCGGTCTTGTGTTGTAAATTTTCTGACTGAATGCTCACATGAGGCCATATAAACAGTTTAATGTGCTTTTCTAAGCACCATTTTTATGAGGATGAAGATCCAGTTTTACTTAGTGAACAAAATTGGGTGGTGCGATATTTATGACGAGGTGTATATTTCGAAGAAAAATTAATGTTTGGTGGGAGAGGTCTTGATTTAAGCTGAGTAACAATAAAAATATATTGGCAAAACATAAAAGGCTAAAAAAAATTAATGATTAAATAAAGTAATAAATTAATAAATAAATAAATAAATAAATAATAATAATAATAATAATACAAATGTGATTATTGCATGCCACTGTAAATATAGATAGAAAATGTGCGTGTTCGTCTGGGTTATATGTTTGTTTTTGTTCATTTTGTTCTTCTTTTGGGGGGGGGGGGCGTGTGTGTTTGTCGATGGGTAAGGGGTATTTGGATTTTATTTTGGGGTGGGGATGGTATTGTTACTGGGGGGTTTTGTTGTGTTTTTTGGGGGGTGGGAGGTGGATTTGGCTATTTGTTTGTTTTTGTTTTATTTATTTTGTTTTGATTTGCCTGCCAGTTATGCTTACAATCATGTGTACAACAATATTGTCTTCATTCTAACATGTAGGTCCTACCTATCTTGAAAAATTTACATGCAAGACCAACATAAACATGTTTATACAAATACTAATGTTACAGTTACTAGGTTGATGTTTTTAGGATAAATTATTTTTGCTGTTATTTAACTATTAAAATTGTGTTACTGTCACACACAATTCTTTATAAAAACTGTAGGTGTGTTTCTATGAAGTTATGCTAATTAATGTGAGGCGAGATTGCAGCTTTAAAAAAAAGGAAGAAAATTTCTGTGCAAGAAACAACCAAAACAATGTAATTGTGGGTTAAACTTAGAGCTTGCTAGCCATCATGTATTTGGGCTAGATTCCTCTCTGATATTTGACACATGGTCAGTTATATAACAAAATATCAATTTCAGCAACTTAGGCCCTAATATTTATTTTTAAAAACTAAAACACATGTAACATACTAGGCAGTGTCACATTGAAGCGATACATTATGGGATTGATAAAATGGCTGCCGCCATGACTGCTGAGACAACCCCAGTTAGGACGCCTTGTGCTCAAATGCGCTAGGGTGAAATGACTTGAAACTTCAAAGAAAACATAGAAATAGGTTCAATTTAACAACTGAATATGTTAACTCGATGTGCCGAAGTATAGAAATATATTCAAAATCCATTTGAAGTTCAGTGTTTTTCGAAGTACATTTAAAATATCACATTTCGTTATCAGTGACAAAATCAACCTTTCTCTATAATGAGCCACGTCTTAAATGCTTCAAAACACTTCTAAAAGAAGCCATTGATGTCAGACGCCATGTTAAGACAAAATTATCATGTGACCCTATCAGCTGTAAAAATGGTTGCGACGTCATACTTTTTACGCGAAGTCATTGACACAGCTCTCTTGAAAATCGTTGTTGGTGTTGTTTTAACCGAATTACAAATTAAATAATTATATCTGTTGGAAAGACGATAAAACGCTGTGTATGTACATATTTAATATCACTGTATATCATTGGGAAGCTGTAATATGTGTGTTGAAAAGTGAGTCATTTAAGCTGGTGGCAGATATGCAGCGTAAAATTACGTCAAACTTTGTCATACGTTTAAAAACACCGACAACATGGCAACTTTCGAAGCATACTTAAGCAAAATACCAAGTGCGCCGAAACACTGGATGCGCCGATACACCAGACACGGTTGTAGGCCTATGTATGCCAAAATATATCATGGTATTGGTATACCCATCACAAATTGCAAAAATAATGAAATTAACAGTGTTATGTTGCTCAGAATTTAGTCAAAAATAACATATGACCACTGACTATTAAAACATATAGGTCCATTTAATATATTTGTTATCATAGCATATTTAATACATGAGATTGAAAAAAACCCAACATGATTTCTGATAATGGCGGAATAAAATGGCCGCCGTGGTCGTTAGTGGGCGTTTTTTGAATGGCTCCACATCTAGAAATGTTCAGGAGGGCATTATATTCATAAATGTGCAAAGTTTCTTGTTTTTATATAAAAAAGCAACAATTCCTTGATATTTTGCACACTTCGCCTACATCAAACATGGACTATTAGGCCCTATTCGTAAACATTGGACAAAAAATGTTTGCTCTCAAAACCTCTCTTTCCTTTTTTTTTACATAGGTCTACAGCATGATTAAAAATAGCCCGAGTACTCTGACTGTAAGAGAGCTAGACGGACATTTGGACATAAACACGCTCTCATTACAGTCAGAGACCAGCCTATGTCTTTTTTTGGCAATTCCTGACTACCAAACGGTAGGCAACGAGTCCCGCTCTAATACCACAACAATCCTATGTTTGACGTCAAATACCTTTACATCAATCATTTTCGAGTTAAGTGATACAAAAAAATCCACATATTAATCACTAATACACTTACTACAGAAAGAAACCCGACAGCACCACATTTAGCTACGCTTCGTGACACTCCGTCGCAACAATTGCAAAGCTCGGCGATCTATTTCGAGAGGTAGACCACGTGATCGCGCACTGGGCGATTCCGCCTTGTGCAGCAGTTACAGGGGCCGTCTCATATCAAGCGAAGTTACAACATGGAAGAGTTGGCTAATGCCGTTTTGGATGAATTTGGATTTCATTACGTCATTAAACCAAAACAATTACACATTATTGATTCCATTTTGAATTTGAAGGATACATTTGGGGTGTTATCGACAGGATACGGCAAAAGTATGTGCTACGTACTGCCTCCTCTTATGAGACGACCCCTGTAACTGCTGCACAAGGCGGAATCGCCCAGTCTCGAAATAGATCGCCGAGCTTTGTAATTGTTGCGACGGAGTGTCACGAAGCGTAGCTGAATGTGGGTGCTGTCGGGTTTCTTTCTGTAGTATGTGTATTAGTGATTAATATGTGGATTTTTTTGTATCACTTAACTCGAAAATGATTGATGTAAAGGTATTTGACGTCAAACATAGGATTGTTGTGGTATTAGAGCGGGACTCGTTGCCTACCGTTTGGTAGTCAGGAATTGCAAAAAAAAGACATAGGCTGGTCTCTGACTGTAATGAGAGCGTGTTTATGTCCAAATGTCCGTCTAGCTCTCTTACAGTCAGAGTACTCGGGCTAGATTAAAAATAAATGCTAATTTAAAATTTATTTACTCAGTATGTCATTTTAGATTATTTTGAAAATGCTTATATACAATAAATAGGCGTATAATTACCTTAATATAGCTTGGTAGCTATTTGGCTATCCCCGATGATCCTGAATGCCGCGAAGACCTACTAATTCGTCTGGCCATACGAGCAAATACTGTGTAGATGCGATATCGCAACCAGTGTTCCAGGAAAGAGAAACCAAAAGTAGATCGATCTTTCTACGAATTATAACTTCTACGAAAATAAAACGCCACTACAGGTAAGACTGTACTAAATAAAATCCCATAGGCGACCATGTTAACGTTTGTGTTTAAAAAAACCTATATATATGCAATATATCAACTAAACTATGACCCATAAATACAGACCCGGATCGAACGACCCGACACACACACGCAGGATTGAGAGTTCCGCTCAAATGAAAAAAAAAGGATCGGATTTTACATATAAAATTCCTTGTCCCCAAATGACCGGGATAACGTAGCAAGAACGTCCGTCTGAGGTTCCATTTGCTGAAGGTTCGATCCTCCTCAGTGGACTCGTTTGATTATTTCCCGTCCCAACCAATGATCCATAACGTGTCCGTCAAAGGACGTCGTGTATGCTATATCCTGTTTGTGGGATGTGGGAAGTGCACATAAAGAGCCCTTGCTGTTATTTGGAAAACGTAGCCATGTGGCGACAGCGGATTTCATCTGACCAAGTGTCGATATAACTGTGCGTTTGCCATCCAATAACCGCTGATTAGTAGTCAATGTGTTCCAGTAGGTTTAAATTTCTTACAATTTTTGCCATGTATCATTTATTATAAATACATTGGTACGACTGAAAACAAACGGTTTCTTGTCGTGGCTCTGACCAGGCCATTTTACATGTATACCATTACCACACCTTGTTAACGTATATTTCGCAACAAAAGTTAGTGTATTATTCTCGAGTGTAACCGGCGTTATCTTATTGTCTGGCAAGCCTTAGGGGCACTGGCGTAGGAAGCGGGAGAGGGGCAACGGGGCATCTGCCCCCCACTTTTCAGATATTTTGCTTTATATTAGTGTAAAAAAAAAAAATATATATATATATATATATATATATATATAGGGACCCCCTCCCCCCCCCTCCCGTCTACGGCTCCGCGCCTTCGGCGCTCGCGCTTGACGAGTTCCGTCTACATGACATTTCGACACCCCCCCCCCCCCCACACACACACACACACACACACACGCGCGCTAATCATACTGGCTACTAGCCCGAGTACTCTGACTGTAAGAGAGCTAGACGGACATTTGGACATAAACACGCTCTCATTACAGAGAGCGTGTTTATGTCCAAATGTCCGTCTAGCTCTCTTACAGTCAGAGTACTCGGGCTAACTGGCTACGGGCCTGAAATATCAGTACTACAACCTCTACCTTAAAGTATTAAAGTTCTGCAGAAATGGTACATGGCTCATTTTCGGTATAACCAGATGTTTTTACAACCCTAATTTCGCACAAAATTTGAGTACTTTTTTTTTCCACAGGTACCCCATACATGTTCCAAGCACAATGTAAGTTGTAGAAGTATCACGAGGGGTATATGGCTTTTTATGTACCCTCTGTGTGTTGTTTTACCCTGAGCCGAAGGCGAGGGGGTAAAAGAGCACACAGAGGGTACATAAAAAGCCATATACCCCGAGAGATGTTTCTACAACGAATTTATCTTGCCGACATGTTAAACCATATAGCCAAATAATCAAAATAATGCCAGACAATAATTGTTAACAATAACAAATTATTAACGGAGCCGTACCACGCGGACGCGAACGAAACCACTTGCCAGTGAGGAAAAATAGTTCCATCGATAAACGAGTTTTTAACTTCAAATGTTTGTAATACGAAATTGTTTGAAACAGATATTAATAAAAATAAAGGGACACACCTTTTTTAAAGGGACACACCCTAGTTACGTTTATTTGTTAACCATTACGGCGTTGTTTTTCGCTATTAAACCCCATTTTTCACAAATAAAATTGCACTTTACATTTAGAATACCCATTTCCATTCACCTGAAGTGCTTTTTGGTAATCCTGATGTTTGTAAAACCACGAAATGCATTTTTTGCATTTTTTTCACAAAACGTGTTGTCGAGAAAATACGGTTAAGCAAGCGAGGTCCAATCTATTTTTAGAGGGGATATTTCCATTTCAATGTCACAGACGTTGGTATATCACGTGACCGTTATCATTTTGGTTCGGTTTGTTTTCTCGTGCACGGTTCGCGCAATAAACATCCGATTTGTTGTTGTTCATTTGTGAGATTTTTCTTCACAGTTCGTGAACATTTTCAGTAACAATAAAGTTCAGACAAGTAAGTGTCTCAATACAAAACGTTACAAACCCTTAAACAAATAATTTTGCTAAGTCTTACGATATCTGGAGAGGGGATATAGAGGCACTGATTTTCCGTTTCATAATGTTACAAATTCCGGTTTTTTCCGTTTCAGTATTAAACAAATTCTGTTTTTGTTTCACACACACACACACACACACACACACACACACACACACACACACACACACACCGCGCAATTAATTGCTGGTGTAAAATAAATATGCAATGAGGTAAAACATGTCAGTAGTTTGTATTTATTTTTGGTTTAAATTTAAACACGAATACGCCACGACACAGACTTCGGACATTTTCGGTTTTCTTTACGATATGATCGGGAAAATAATTACAAACGATCACACTATAAACCACTTCCCTTGTATAATTTATTTTGAACAAAGCCTGGCATACAATATGCAATTACTGCATTCCTTTGTGAGATCGGAAATATGGCAATGCCGCAAATGTTAAAAATTAATAAGCAAACATAACATATCTTTCACTTGAGTAAATATCGGACAATTTTAGCTCACAATGTTCGGTTTTTCCCGTTAAATCGCCGGGAATAAGCGAAGAAAACACGACTGGTAAAACGTCTAGATACTCTACATTTGGCGTAACATACAAAGGTACTAGTGTCGTAGCGTAGCACAGGCAGATGTCGGTGTCCATAATTTCTAGTTCGAAAAATAATTTTTAATTAATCAAATGCGCTATTTAAAGTTAAATAATGTTTTGGAAAAAAATCGGGAATTCCGTTTCAGATAGGTATTTCCGCGATTCCGTCCGCGATTCCGGAAAATCAGTGCCTCTAGGGATAAGACCAGGACAGAACAGTTGGAACATGTCCAGGAGACGTGAAACGAACGCACCCCAAGTCTGTGAAATTTGTCGTGACGTAGGCATTGTTGTGCTTCTTCTGGTGACATCAGAATACTAACTTTCAAAATTATTTCAAGCAATTGGGACATGGGGATTCCCATTGTATTTATCGATATAAAACCTGCGGAAAAATATCCGCCCGGTCCCCCCTTCCCCTAACCCTAACCTTAACTCCAACCCTAACCCCAACCCTAGCCCTAACCCCAGCCATAACCCCAACCCTAACCCCAACCCTAACCCTAATCTTAACCCTAACCCTAACCCTAACCCTCAACCCTAACTAAAAATAATAATGGAGGGGACCGGGCGGATATTATACCAATTTATTTTCGCTGGATGGAACTAGGGTGTGCGGCTTTAAAAATAAAAAACAAAAAAACAACTGTTGCTAATCGCGCATTAATACAATAACACCACGACCGTAATTAGGTGGCCCAGTTCAACATTGCAGCTTTTAAAAGTATTGAAATAGTGTATTTTATAGTAAAAATAAAATTAATTAGGTATACTTGATTGATTATCAATGTTATTTATAATCTAATTATTGCTTTAGCATTAACTGGGGTGGCTGGAAACTGTTGGAAATTACAGACGGGGTATAAGAGAATTTGGCTCCGCCCACAGGGGTATAAGGGATTTGTCCAACGGCAAACAATCAATGAGATTAAAGGATTTTACATGAAGGCGAGATAAGACTACTTGACACAGTGGTACTAGATGAAATAAAATTGCATACATTTTTAGCCCAGATGAAACTTCTTTTTTTTTTTTTTACAACCAACACTCACATTTACAACCAATCACACAGGACTTGTGGTGTTAACTTCTCTATCAAAATTTGCACCTCGAACTTTGACCCAGCCGAAAGTTATTTGGTTTAGTGCTACCTACATAGCATTCATATAATGATAAAAGTGTTTTATAGCATTGTAGGGGAAATGTGTTTGCACATGACTCATAGCGGGAGCACACAACAATCCATATTTAGAAGATCAATGCCACATAAGGTTATCGCTACCAGTCTCTCGCATTCTGGTTGAGAGTTTGCACGTGTGACGTAGAAGTGAAAATTCCCTGATGTCACCTGTCAAATATTGTTTTCTACACAAAAGAATGACCACTATATTTTCTTTTAAGGTCTCACTACACAGATGACTTCCGGGTGAGAGTTGATTGATGACGGTCCACTATAGTTCCTAATTGTGGCATACGTTATGGTTCACATATTCACTTCTAGGAAATGGTGAAGAATTAAAACAATATGTATGTTTAATGGTAAGCCTTCTGGCTGTATTTTGCCCATGTTATTTGTAATATTGTGCATCGACCTTTTGGGACATGGGTATATAGCGCAAGTGACAGCCGGAGTGAATCGGTTAATGAACTACCTGTTCGGACCGGTACTACAGCCAGATGCGGTTATATAGCTAAAAACTGAGACGGAAATGTTCACAATTTTGGAGTGAATATAAATGCTTATATAATGTATGTTCGCAATGGTGTATGTTGTTAGTGCCAACGAGAACCCGTTCTATGGGCAATCTTCGCTTGAAGTTGGGCAGTTTAACATGGGTTTCAATGGCAGATGACATCTGTGTAGTGAGACCATAGCACTTGATTATGTATGATTCTAATTCAACACATTTGTAAGAACGAATCTGATTGGATCTCCACGAAAAATTTCAGGTGGTAAAATCACCAATATACCGGTCGCAAATTTTCTGGCAGAAATACGTCATAGGTTAAGCAAAGAACATGGTTGTTTTGTAATGACGTCATAAAGACCATTTCTGTAGCGTTATATTACGTACAGAAATCGTTAAATACTGAGACGTTTTTTTTTTTGAGGGAGGTGGGCTGAGGGGAGGAGCCAACCCCTAAGTTATTTTACGTTAAATTCGTTTCTCAAATGTCCATCCCAGTGACAGTGCCCCATCAACACCCCTCATCCCAACCACACCCACTTTTAAATGCATTCCGCTGTAACTGCAGTGGTGGGGTGTTCGCCTGAGGGCAGTGGTTCACAGGACCCATCGCCCTAAATGGACTGGACGTTTGCCGCCCCAACCATTGTCCTAACCATAAGCGTAAGAGACGGGGGGGGGGGGGGAGGGGAGGGGGACAACTGCCCCCCTAGTGCAGGAGCAAAACCTAAAAAAATTCTTTAGGAGTATCCTATATGGTAACTTTTCACTCTGTCGACCAAATGTCGAAATAATATGTTGGATACAAAATAATACGTACTCTTTTTTTTTTTTTTAATGTAAGGTTGTCGTAGGATAGACGTTTATAGTTTTCTGAATAATGTGATGGGCGGGGCTGGGATTTGTATGTTAGCTGTGAATAATAGCTGTAGCCTACTCAAACAATAGCTAAGCATGTTATCAACTTGTCATCTAACTGGTCGTGTAACTTCGCCCTACATTGCTCGGCTACGACAAGGAAGTATTTTGCAGTAAGTGAAACCAGAAGTTGAAATTTCAACGAAATCGCTTAGAGAGAACTAGCGATCGAACTGGTCGTGTGACTTTGCGCCACATAAGGAAGTAATTTTCAGTAAGTTACATTCATTAGAGATATCTTTATATAATTATTAATGAACATACATTTGATAACTAAGGAATACTGGTAAAAGTAAAGTCTTTTTGCTCGCCAATCAGTGCTCAGGCAGAACGCGTATTCACTTTAGTGGTATAATGTAGCCTATTTATTATGTTAAAACAAGGACAGACTTCGTAATAAGATGGGGCGGGACGTAGCGCAGTGGTAAAGCGGTCGCTTGATGCGCGGACGGTCTGGGATCGATCCCCGTCGGTGGACCCATTGGGCTATTTCTCGTTCCAGCCAGTGCTCCACAACTGGTGTAAAGGCCGCGGTATGTACTATCCTGTCTATGGGATGATGCATATAAAATATCCCTTGCTGCTAATCGAAAAGAATAGCCCATGAAGTGGCGACAGCGAGTTTTTCTCTCTATATATCTGTGAGGTCTGACACCATATAACTATATAAAATGTCTTGAGTGCGTCGTTAAATAATAATAATAAAAAATCGTAATAAGGTAGTTGCGATATTCTGTTGAAAGTGAAAATTGTAATTGCAGGCGCAGGTGCAGGGGGGCTGTATCGACCCCCCTCCCCCAACATACAAACACACACACACACACACACACACACACACACAGACACACACAAACAGACAGACAGACACACCACTCAAGCAAAATTAATTTTTCTTTAATATATATATTTTCCGTAGAAGCATGATTCGACTCCAGTCTAGACCCCACCCCCCTGCTAAAATTGCTGCACGCGTGTCTGATGTGTTTTTTGTTTTTGTTTTTTTGTAATAATTAATAAAGGATCTTGTAAGATATGGGATGCAAGATATTAAAATATAATAGCAACATATAAATAGTAATAATATTGTCTGAAATGTATCATTGGAGCTAGCATTTTATACCTTACACTTGTGAGAAACAGTTAATTGGTGGCCATTTTACTCTACACGTGATGGTCTAACTGCATGCAAAGTGGCATGTTAGAATCATATTTTGCACTAATATACCATAACTCTACTACACTATAAATGTTCGATATCTTTTCATTGAAATGTTTTATTAGGCATGTCTTCCATTTAGGTCTAAGCAATATGTTTTGGTCTACAGTAACAATTATTATAAATGTATACATTTCACTTTAAGATTCACTTCTCTAATTTTTAGGAAATATATATTTTGTTGCAGCTGTAATTAGCTTCACCATTGTAAAATGAAATGCAGACAATGCAACCGAGAAAAATTGAGACAGGAATTCCCCCCTGAAGACCTTACTGAGGACTGCATGCATCCACGATTCTACTGTATGAGGGTGAGATTGAGATCTTTAAATTTCACTGCAATCAGTACAGCTTAGATTATAACGTGATAATATTTTAAGAGGTGCGTCATAATCATAAAATAAACATTAAGATTTGGTTACTGTAGGCGTCGGAAGATGACAGCAACTTGGGGTTGGGGGGTGCAGTCATAAAATGTTAATTTTGAATTGGGGAGGGGGGGGGGGCAATGTTTTATCTTCAGTTCGATCTGTAACGCCTATTATTTTTCAATCACAGCATGTTTCATTCTCGGAAAAATAAAAAGCAAAATTCAATATATTGCTTATTATGGGCAATAAGAGTAGCCTTCTTATTAGTTGCAACTCTCAAACTGATCATTAACTTCCGTCTTTGGCAGGCAGACGAAGCATACACAAATTGTATGAATAGGATAGCATTCATGAACGGTAGATGGACAGACGCATGGTAATGTGTTACCATCAGCGTAGGGGTTGTTGTGCAAAGCTAAATAAGTCACGCCTTCAGTAAAAACTGATTTTACTCAATTGTGTATTTAATAAAATAATTTATATAAAATATTAAATTATATATTATGTTATGTTGTTATAGTGTTATTACCATGGGCAAGAAAATCCATTTGAAAATAATGTGTCAACTGTTTTGATGAACAATCTCTTTTCTTTCTCCAGTGTGTGATAGCAAAAGCCAAAGAGAATGAGAAATGTCCACATCCTTCATGTGACCAGCCAGTTCCGTTCAACAGCGACATAATAAAATTACTTCAACACACATTGGCAGAGATGTTCACTGTCTACACGGTCAAAGATATTCCATCCATCGTGACTGAGGCATCAGTCAGTGGAACTATTAGAGTATCTGTCTTGAATGGAGACAGCACCGATGTCCTGTTCAACTCAACCATGACTGTATTGCAGCTGAAGGAGCAAATCAAGACTGAACTGGGTCACGAAGTTCAGAAACAAAAACTACTATGGAGTGAGAAAGAATTGAAGGTGATTATTGATGAACCATGTCGTCATTTTCTTTTGTTTTGTTTGACAATGTTTATAGTTTGCTTAAAATACAAACATTTGTTGTTGAATAAAATCACTGTCAAAAACCTACAGGATAATCTAACAGATATCAGATATTACTGCCTTGGTCACATTTAGTAATCCAACATGAGCAAGTGCCAGCTTGTGTCCATCTGACCATTCGTACAGTGTTATACATATAAATAATGTTGTAATAAATTCGAACTAAAGTTTAATTTAGTAAATATTTTCATTATTATGTCACCAAAAGGCTAATTAATGTTGGGCAGTCCAGCTTATTTGGTTATCAACTTCAGGTGTACTTCTGTTTGGATTGCTGAATGCAATGTAGTTAATTAGTAGATGGTCCAAGGGTGAGGTGCAGTGACGGGGCCAGATCCAGAAAATGTGGAGGTGGGGGTGGGCGAGGCACCTGGAAAAAAAAGAAAAAAAGAGGCACTTTATTTAATATAGTTTTTGGGGACGGGTATCGATGGTTCCCCTCCTCAGTGGATAGACCTATTTGGATCTTCCAATTCTTACTATTGCTCCAAAACTGGACTGTCAGTGAATGTGGTATGTAATATCCTGTCTCTGGAAAAGAACACATAAGAGAGTCATCGCTGCTATTCGACATTTATTCTACCAGCAGGTTTCGTCTCTGAATCTAGATCAAGTGTCACAGTCATGTGATTCTAATATGGTTTTAGTAACCTGAAATAAAAATCTATTTAAAACCTGATGTCCTAATCATGGACATTTCAATTCAAGGTTTTTGGATTGTATTGTCTAAGATGTCTTAATTGATACTCCGTCTATGAGAGAAAAACGTATACCACCTTCTGTACGGCAGTGGACTAGGGCAGGCCAGCAATAAACTGGGTAGGGTCGCGTGTCTTTATTTATTTTAGTATGAAACACTGTAAGAGATGCAGCTATTTATCAAAAAAGACCCCGGACTAGGCAAAACAAAAGTATCTAGTTTCTCCAACAGATATACGTGACTGATCATTTTTCACCACCATAGAACCAACTAATATTCACAAAGAAATAACCCAGTTGTGTATACCTGTGGAATATCTTCGTATGCTAAGTTCATGTGTTATATCTTTGCTTAAAACGAATACTAAACAAACAAAGGAAATTACCCACCTTTTGAAAGTTATTTAAAATTAATGTACCTGCCTCATTTAACTTATTTTCGGTGACCTACAATATATTTAACCTATGTATTTAACATCACTTTTGGATGTTTCCTCTTTTGTACTCAGCAGTAACGTCTGGCTACCTCACCATTTCAAATGTGGGTGCCATGTACAATACTACTTATAATTTCTTCCAACCAACACAATATATTTGTGTACTTTCAGGTTTATGGGGATGATGGACATTATATGAAACTTGGAGAGTACAATATGCAGCCGAATGAAACGATTCACCTCGTGGTTTTGATGTTTGCCGTTCCTGATCGATTTGATCATGTGACCTTCGATCTCTACTGGGGATATCCAGAATTTGGAAGTCGTTTTCTGGATGCATCATGTCTGCTTTTTAATAAGAAAAAGATTATTCACGTTGTTGATTATCGTCGCCGTCCAGGACTTGGTAATGCTGTAACTCACTCTGGAGATGCAATGATGGATGATGCTAACCGTATTGGACACCAGACCATCGATGTTCATTTGAAGAAACTACCGACCGAAGTAACACATTTATTTTTCATACTGAGTGCTTTTCTCACTTCTTCACTTGAAACATATCCCAATCCAAGTTTGAAATTCTTTGAAGCATCTGATCCAGACAAAGACCTTTGCAAGACAACATTCACGCATGCCAAAACCAGCCAGGCTGTTGTCATGTGTTCCATGTCACGCTCGAGTGCTGGATGGGAGATTTATGAATCTGGAAAACTTTCTGCAGGAAATGCCGCAAACTATCGACCGCTGGTAATAAATATACGAAAGTTAATGGACGAAGGGTATTAAATTTCCCTGCAGACTGAAAGTTTTTACGATTAATACAGTGCAGATGCAGGTTTAGGTATTTGTAGTTTTGTTTTAATAATAGTGAAAAATGTACTATTTCAAGGAATATTATACATGTACATGTATTTTAACTCTCGTTTTTGCATCCAGTAATTCAGCTGTGATCCCACTCCAGATTCATCTTTGCTGAACATAGTATGTGCAGCCTGCTACACATTTTTCAATTTCCATAAAAGTACAATCAAGCCCTGGTCTATCTCTGCTGTACAGCCGTCGATATATGAATTTGTTTCTACATTTTTTGAGGTTTGTTTTCCTCTTCGATGTGAGGACTATTGATGCACTGATGGAACTACACATAGAAAATGTTTGTAAAATGATGTACTGATAACGTTTCAGCACGTTTCAGTATGTAATCCACATATGATTTACACTATTCCAATTTGTTCATCATGATGATTACACAAAAATAATAAAGTAGCCTCTGACAGAGTTGTTCGTTTTGCATGTCTTCAGGAACAATTTTAACAGTTTGAAATAACGATAAATTATTCACAATTTTTACCCCCCCCCCCCCCCCCCCCCCCCCCCAGCAAATTACCTATGTCCAGGAAAATGTCACAAATTGAATATATAGCGTGGTGGCTCAAGTCCAAATTTGGGCGGTATTGTGTCACGTCGGCCCAAAGCACCAAATTTGGCACAGTTGTACCTTGGGACCATATAAATGTTTTAAGAAGGGGATACCCGATTTTAGAGGTCAAGGTCAGGTCATGGTCAAAAGCAAAATTTAGAAAATGTCAATAAAAGCACATGTAAAACACTAACCTGGGCATAATTGTACTTTAAGATCATAAAGAATATCTGAGATGGGGTTGCCCACTGTTAAATGTCAAGGTCGTTTCAAGGTCAAGGTCAAATTAAAACTATAGCGCATTGGTTGCTAAAACATATAAATTGTTATTTCTCACTTAAGCCAAAACATGACTGGACTTTAGTGTAATGCATAACCTCTTGCTAATCAGGACATAGAAAATCCAAGATGGCCACCAAAATGGTCACCCAAAGAAAATTGTTAGTCAGCTGAGGTCACTGAACCTTGAAGTTCGATACCATCAATTATTATTTGTAGTTGTTTCATCTTTGGATGGTGCTGGTTGAGGACCCGAGGACTAGACCAACCAACTTGGCACATTTAAGCATTTTGAAATATTCAAGATGACGTCCACGATGGCTGCCAAAACACAAAACTGACAATATATCTGATACAAGTTTACAATCACCTTATAACAAAACTGTCGCTTATGACTGATTTTAGGGTCAAGAAATTAATTTTGAACGACACCCAGCTCAGACCAAAATCACAAAATATCTTTTAAGTCTATAAGCTATGAATGTACTGTAATGCACAGTTTTGTGTCAGTGCCTGTATAAAAGTCGACATTGCCTGAGCGATCCGACTACTTCTGTCAACGATTTAAAGTACACAGCTATTTACTGTGATTCCCGTCTATCACCCGACTCGACACCCCGCCCCTGAACTCCAAAATTAGTAACTTTTTGGTCTTACAATACGTAAATGAAACAAACAAATTGTTTGTCTCCCCCGCTCCACCTCAACATAATAGCGTGTGCCTTACAGTTTACATATTGTTGCTACGGGCCTCAGCTAATTAGCAGCATGATGGGCGCTATTCAGCACACATCGTGGTGTTAAAAAATTCCACTCAACAACATGTAAAAAACGTTTCGAACAAGATCATCTGTGCCCAGAGCCCTTTCAATTTGAACCAAAAAATATTATTTGGTATATTATAACAATCATTGTGTGGAACCGACAATAGATATTGTTACTATCGTAACGGCAAATCTTGCTAGCACAAGTAGTCAAAATAATTATTAAAGTTTTGTCTTTATTAATGACTTATTGTTGGGTGTCAATTATCTTTAATCAAGTTAATACAGGTTCATATAACTTTACCATTGCAGAACACATTAAGCTTAATTGCGCATTTATTTCATTCAAGTTTTTAATTAAGACCGTTATTGTTATTTTTGCAATTTCGAACGATGTTTGAATTTATTATTCAGAATTAATAGTGGGAGTACTTGTTTGTTAAAAGTCTTAAATACAGGTCTATAATAGTTTTATTATCAGTTATAACTTTAAATTATATGTTAAAATTGTAACATTTTATTACCATAGTTGAATCGTCGTGTCAAGATATACAGCAAGATTATAGCTACGATAGTACCAATATCCGATGTCGGTCCTACACAGCGAGTCATACAAATTTTATTCGCGTAAAATACCATTATACGAAGAAGAAAAAAAGTTTTATTTAACGACACCACTAGAGTACTTTTGTTTATTAATCATCGGTTATTGCATGTCAAACATTTTGTCATGTTTTACTAGTAGTTTTAAAGGAAACCCGCTACATTTTTCCATTAGCAGCAAGGATCGTTTATATGCATTTCCCCACAGACAGGACAGCACAAACCACGGCTTTTGATATACCAGTCATGGTGCACTTGTTGTGACGGGGAAAATCCCAAGCAGAATATGGATTTGAATAAATATTTTTATTTATTATTATTTTATATTTTTTTACTCCGACAGATCACAAGACTGTAGCTCATAACGTTACATCATTAGAAACTGATTTTATACGACCAGAGTTGATTACAAACAATTTAAATTATGTTTATATATTTATATTTATATTTATATATGATAGATAGATAAGTAGTTTAACGTGCCCATATACCACTAGGGTTTCGAACACGTCCATCCCGAGTCCGACCTCCGATAAGATCGGTGGCCTGACTCGGGATGGGGGGGGGGGGGGGGGGGGGGGGGAGAAGAGAGAGTTTAAGGTGGGCGGAATTTGGAATACGAATTTAGTAGTTATGTCGAGGGACCTAAAGCCAAAAGGAGCTGCTACATTCAACTCATGTCTGGATAAACTTTAAAATCCAAAAGTTGTTAGAGTGATTTAGATGGGCTGCCAAAGTAAAGTGTGTCGGACTGTTTACAAAAAAAATTTAACATAAAATTTTGAACCACGGCCAAAAGATTTAAAGTCCAACTAAGCCCTAAAAAGGAGGTTCCTGCCCTAGGAGAGGTTTGGCGGAACTCATGGTGAGATGTTGGGGTGATCGGTTCGGAACCTCGGGAAGAAGTGAGGCAGGTCAATGTATCACTCTCCCCGAATTAAGGCTGGGTAATCTTCTGGAAGTATCAGCCTGATAATCCGATGGACGATTGGATTATCCATGTCTGATTTCAGCAATCCTTGTCGATACACCCCGTTCCGCTCAGACGTCAAGTAGAAGGTGCGACTCTTCTCGACATACTGGAACTGGTACCGCCCCTGACCAGATGGTGTTGGTCTCCAACTCTTGGGGATGAAGGGGCCTAGCAGTTGGGAGATAGCAGTGAACTCCCCCTTGACACACTCGCGGTACAGTCCAGGAAGCTTGTGGCAGGCGATCTGCCAAGTAGTGGTTTGGGTGTCAGACGGGTCTTGAACCGACACTTTCCTCTTCTTGGCGTCTCGCTCTGCACCAGCTATCGCAACAACACGTGGAGACGCCGGTGGGATGGCTGGAGCTGACGGCACTTTAACATGTCCTGTCTCCATCGGCGCTGGTGCTGCAGGGGGAGGGGCCGCCACTGCCAGTTGAGCTGACAGCTTAGGCCTCACCTTTGCCGCTCCTGGCGTCTGCTGCTTCTGAGTAGTGGGGGGCGGCGAAGCAGAAGGGACCGCCGCCGGCAGTTGAGCTGCCGGTTTCCCCCCCCCCGAACCGCCCCTGCCGGTCTCGACTTCTTCTTTGAAGCAGAAGGGACCGCCCCTGGCGGTTGAGCCGCCGAGTATGGTCCCCCCCTGAGCCGCCTTGGGACGCCTTCTCCACCTACTGCTCCGGCGCTTCGGTCTATTGTCACCGTAATACAAGGTGACAATAGCTGAACTCCCATTGGGCCGATTTCATATGTCTGTGTTTCGAAACACCGGGTTATATCAAAACCTAGGTTTAACACTGGTTTACGTAAAACGCTAAAAAAACCTGACCAGGACATACACCTGTGGTGTATTTCACATGTCTGTGTTTTACCCGTGTTTACAAAACCACGCTTTTTACATGGGTTACCCGCAGATTTGGAAAGGGACATAAGCGAGGAATAGCTTACACTTCATCACTTTGTAGTTGAAACTCGTTACCAGTATATTATTAGCATTCGCGTTCGAGATGGAGGATCAGCTACTTCCTCCCCTCCCCACCCCGAAATGTGGAGCAAACCTTCACATTCTGTCAAAAATGATGGACATATTTGGGAAAATGAGCTGGCCTGAAAACGTTTCACCATGTACATGTGTATTTTCATCATTTTACTCACATTATTAGTTATAATCCATGTCAAATGCTTACAGAACCCTACATAGCTGTTCGTAATAATGCAAAAATTAATAAACGTTCTGTTATTGGCATTTCCCTTTGATTCTAACATAATATTAAAAAGCAAAAGATGGGACGCGTACGCCTGAGGGCACCGAGATAACGTATGGTCAAATTTTCAAAACTGTGGGCCTGTACCACCTTGTTCCCCCTTTATTAAGACGAAACAAACACGAAAGTATGTCATTATAAGACTGCAGTCCATGATAGACATTTATTGCTTTGATACCGGTGGTAACCGATCAACTTTCATTACTAGTACTTCCTGTTTTCGTGCAGTTCATACACCATGAAAAAAGTGTTTATTTTTACTAATTTCTATAGCCTACATGTAGGTGCATGTGCGCCTAAAATAAAGGCGTTTAGAGAAAACATAGCTGGGGTAATAAATAGAATAGCAAACTCAGTACGAGTTATTATCAATGTATGTCCCGAGTGAAATACTTTTAATTCGATTGAATTCGGGACATAATTTTGATAATAACTGGCATCTCGTTTATTATCCTCTATATATCTCAGGCGCTTTGTTGTTCATTCGCCACGAACATGGTGAAGGGGTGGATTTAATTATACAGTCGTGCTAAAAAAAAAACAGGCAAAAGGTCATCTTGTCTAAAGGGGGAGGGGGTCCGAACCCCCCTACCCCAACCCTGTATTCGTTTCTGTACAGTGGCGTAGGCAGGATTTTGTATTGGGGGGGGGGGGATGGGGGCACCTGGCAGCCAAGTAAACAATGATATTGAGTACGCCACTGATCACCTTAATTTTGCCGGGATTAGGGGGGTGGGGCATGGCCTCCTGCCCCCCCCCCCCCGGCTACGCCACTGTTTCTGTAGTGGCTTCAAATGATCTCTAAAATACGTTCACATTTCATGGCTCTGCAATACTGACGTAAAACACGATTTTGCTGCCGACATTATCCATGAAGAAAAGTTACTTTGAGCAAACCCAGCGAAAAACCACCTCAAGGGCAGGTTTAAAGAAGCAATACAATTGTAACCCAGTGTTAAACTAGGATTAATGAAAACCAGACATGTGAAATACACAGTAAACATGACCCAGGGTTTAACCTAGGTTTAAACCATACGTTTCCAAAACCCGCCGATAACCTAGACATATGAAATCGGCCCTATAGTGTTCAACGCGATACTTGACCAAAGGACCAAGCTCGCGCTACACATCCCCAAGGGTGTGTGTGTGGGGGGGGGGGGGGGGGGGGGGGGGGGGGGGGGGGGGGAGACACCTCGACGTTCGCTGAACACAACCGCATTCTTCGCGGTCTCGAGTAGGAATCTTTATATATGACCTCACATTTAATGTTTGACACCCCAATTTATCGCCATCTATGTTTTACGAGTTGTTTTAAAATATATCTAACGAGCGAACGCGTACAAACTTATTTGATTTAAATATATAAAAATAACAAAATATGTTCGTTAATCAGGGAATATGTTATGTAATTGCCATAAATATATAAAACGCGTGATGCCACGGTTGTGAAGGTGTTTCTTCCATCGCAGATAATAAAAATAACTCATTAGACATTGGAATACATCTTATTTGCTTATTGTACGCTGATGATACTGCTTTACTAGCAACAAGTGAGGTCAATTTACAACACACGTTAAATATATTCGATCAGTACTGTAATATTTGGAAACTTAAAATAAATACTACAAAAACAAAAGTGTTAATTTTTAATGGAAATTCTAAAGATTATAAATATACTTTTAAGATTGGAAAAACTACTCTCGAAAATGTCAAAGAATACAAATATTTAGGTGCCATTTTTACTAAACTAAATAAATTCAAAAATACTTTTGTTGATGGGGATAATAATTTAGTGAAATTAATTAGTGTGCGTGACTTTTGTTGAATGGTATAGTGAGTTGGAAGAAAGAAGCATGTCGCACATGTAGTATGTGTAAGGATGATCTTGTAACTTGGGATGGCCAATGTAAAGCACGGGATAATTGTGTGGTTATGTGATACATAGAACTAATTATTGTGTATTTGGGAGAGCTATTATTTTTCGTCAAGGAGGAAGGTGCTCTCATATTTCTCACGTTGTTAAACACCCCACGCACGTGTACGGGGCAACTGCGTGATGCATGTGCAAACTATGGAATGTGTTTCGGTGTGTTGATAAACGTTCTTTATTAGGATGTCTGTGGTCAAAACGTATGTTTTAATATTTCAGGTTCCCCCACTTTTTTTTAAGAGTATAAATTGGGTACCCCCCACCCCCCATCCAATAGTAAATTATGACTATTACTGACCAACTTGTAAGTGAATGTATCGCGGTTAAGACCAGCTCTACTCTCCTCAGCAGACAAAGAACATGGCTGCATACTATCACGACTCTCATCATAAGATATTTAGGAATCGGTCTTGTGCAGAGATATGGTATGTAATAATACTAACGACAGATTCGTAATCGCCATGCATGTCCCGGCTTCTATTACACACTTAAAATTTATATATTGTTTTGGTGTATTACTGTTAAGTATAGTATCGTCAAATTTTCTTAAAAAATAAAACCTTTGTTTTAACGGCGAAGTACTTGTGTTTTAATGCTGTTATGATGTACTAAACCATTTTGTCAATTGGATTGTTATATGTTGAGATGTGTAGTGTTTTTACCCAATAGTTGAATAGTTGAAAGGTATTTTGCTTTCCGGGTAGGTGGTGCAACTTAATTCATGCTTATATTGAACTAATATAATTTTATGCTGTCACGCATAACACTTAACAATGTGGTCTTTTGTACCAGTACATGCAATTTTCAAGAGAGGACACCACTTATCACAGTAGTATAAATTTATTTTAATGGTTGGAGATTGTTTTTTCTTACATGCATATGTTACTATTACTGCTATTACCACCATTTCTACTCATAGGCGTACGGGCTCCCATTTTTGTAGGGGGACGAGCTGATTTTTTAATTAAACAAAAGTGTCTAAATCTGGATTACAACGTTTAGCAGTACTGCCAAACAGCTATATAGGGTTACAAACGAATCGCCATGCATTTTTATATGAATTACAACTAATATTGTGGGTAGAATGATGAAAACACATGGTAAAAAGTGTTCAGACCAGCCATTTTGACAGAATTTTTGTATTATTTTTGCTGAATATGAAGATTTTCTGTAGGACTGGGGGGGGGGGGGGGGGGGGGCGCAGTTGCGGAGATTTACCAAGCTCGTGTAACGAGAACGCTTGACCGTCCTCTGCGAAGTAGGGTAAATAGAAGAAAAAAAACCCAATGAAAATAAGTTATTTAAAGGAAACATGACACGAGACCATATTATAGCTCATTTTAAAAGAAAAATGATATAAAAATAATATACAAATAACTTTATAACAATAAAATACGTGTAGTTAACTTAAAATGAAGAAATTACGCTAATCAGTATCAAAGTACGATTTATGCATATTTCTTCGTGAGCATTCGGAAAAAAAGGGAAGTGACGTCAGAGCCGCTGTACTCTTCCATTGTTGTTAACTGTTTATATATGGAGTAAGGGGCTTACGATCTTTTCAGTCCAACAGTGCCGTACTGCGCGGCCTTTGGGTGTAAAAATAAACAGTTTAAACGATCGGGATTGTCTTTTTTATGGTTTTCCAAAGGATTGTATCCGAAGAAAGACGCGTGTATTTTTATCGCAAAAGAAAAGATTGGACACCAACACCGCATCGTACTTTGGTGTCAGCCTATTTACAGCCCGGAGCCCGAACGTTACCCGGAGACAAAAACAGTACTCGGTTGCGAATGCCGAGGTGTGTACATTGTACATATTTGGCACAAAGATACACCTCAGCATGATGTATTTATATATGTTAAAAAAAAAAATGTAGAATGTTTTATTTATTTATTTTTTTGGAAAAAAAAAAGAAGATTTTTCATGTTAGGGCTGTAGGCCTACATAACAAATCTGTATTCACCGTCCGAAGAAGGAAACGTCAACAAGTAATTAAATATGGCATATACAAACATGGGATTGGCATGAGGATACATCTCAGTACGATGTATTTAAATATGTTTTTAAAAAAAAACGTGTAGAAAACAATAATAATTTTAAATAATGTTTTTTAATCTTCGGGCGGAATACGTCACAAAAACGTTCCTCATCGCCCGAAGCCCCAAAGCAACACGAAGTTCAATACAAAATTAAAACCACTACTGTCGGTGTCGAAATAACTATTATGTTTCATCCACGGCTGACTTGAGAATCGGAGTGTTGTTTTTAGTTAATTGGTCCTTTTCTTTCCGTGGCCTGCACATGTGATTCCTGATTGGCAGGTGTATATTGCAGGGTATCGACCAGGTAAGTGATTACCACGGTCTAGACATACGTACAAAATACGTGCCAGTTTTTTTAAGAAGATCACAGGGTATTGTGGGCGTAACCTATCGCGACTATAGTACAATGTTAATGGACATTATCAGCCGCCCTGCTTCATTACTGTAAAATAATGCTGTAAAACCCTTGATTAAGTAGACTTTCCCATCTAAAATTACAAAACTGACCAATTACGTAGTACCAAAGAAAAGAAAATTATCACTTGGGTATCGTGAGTGGTCGTTTTTACTCTAACGCACCCTACCAATAGGCCTAATAATATGCTACTTTTTTTATGAGAAAAATACTATAACCCCATTTCGTTCTATTGATGCAAATAAGAAATATATTTAGTTTTTAAAAGTTTTGATTATACTCTCAAGTCATTTATGTTGTTTTTACAAGCCAGGTTAATGAAAGTGAAGCGCCTTGTCGTAAATTAGAGCGTTTTGTTTACACTGTGCATACAGATTTCATTATGTACAGCCCGAACATAAAAAATGCGATATTTTCTAAAAAAAAAAACCCACCAAAAAATGTTTGTCCTACATTTATATTTTTTACACTATTTAAATACATCATATCGAGGTGTATCTTTATGCTAAATATGAACAGTATACACCTCGGCATTAGCATCCGAGTTTTGGTTTTGTCTCCGGGTTACTTTCGGGCTCCGGGCTGTAAATTGGTCGACCGGGTCTGGTCTGGCACCATCAGTTTCTCCACCCTCCGACTCGCTATCCGTTTTTTCATCAGTATCACTGTTGTAAGTAAATGTTGTGTCTTTCTTCATTTACTAACAGCTCATATTGATACGGCAAAACGTTTTGCGAACGAACACTCATTGTTTTGGTAAGCTGTGCAAGTCTTAGATTCTTTATGAGTGGTACGGACTAATGCTTTTAAGTGTAAGGCTTCAGATCAAGCGACGCGTCTCTGACGTCACGGACCTCGTGATTGCCCTGCTCATTAAAGATCGGCAATTTCCGCTAAGAGCTCGTATCTGGGGTTCTTTTATGGAGATATTTTAAGTAATTAATTTTTTATAATTTTTTTTTTTAGGTGATTCAATTTATAATTAATTGTACATGGTTGGTTCCAAATATGGTTTACGTGACATGTTTCCTTTAAAATTAATAAAAACATGTACTGAATGATATTAAGCTTATACATTAATTTATTTTAGTAACAGAAGCATGTTAAATGTCGACAATCCCGACTAGTTAGGCCTTTGCATCTATAGGTAAATTTATCGTTAGTCGTACGCGAAAAATTCTAAACATCTGGATCACAAACATCGTCTTTTTCCACCTTGTCAAATTCATTATTATACAAAATATGCCATAACAGCTGACTTGGGATAGGAATTGTTACATTTTTAAAGAATACTCTGAACTAGACGGTGTTCATATACGATGCGACTATATATACGAAGACCGTGTCTATAGCCTCCACTAACGAGGGCTGGCTATATTCACAGCAAAAATGTATATAGGCGGTAAATAAGTACATGTATTTGATTGATCCATATTACCGAACCATCTGGAACAGGAGGAATACATACTAAGTACTGTTCATTTTCTGAACAGGGGACGGGGTAGGAGAGTATATGAATTTAGCGGACCCTTTTGTGTACGTTTTCCATAGATATATGAATAGCGCATATTGTCCCTACAGTACTAACAAAAAATTAATTATAATAAATAAATAATAATAATAACAATAATGATGATGATGATGATGATGAATAAACGAATAAATGAATAAATAAATAAAAACAACAATTACAAATTATCAGCGGCTGAGGTAAATTAACTGAAAGAGAAACTAAAGTACGGTCGGAAATAGAATAAAACTGATTTTCGTCGATTATTTCTTACATATTAAATAGACATGTAAATATTTTGTAAACATCAATTTAATGATAGTCTACCTAATTAACATTTACTTGTTTGGGCTCTCATTGATGTACAAGGTGGTGTTTACTCTTGAAATTAAAAGAAACGTGTCAGTAAACAAGTGATTTGTGCACTTTATTAGAACAGACTATTATTATTATTTACAGACCGGTATTAAAGGTGTTATCTCAAAGTTGCATAATGACAGCTATTGTAAATATTTGTTTTTAATAAATTTTGCTTTAACATTTAAAGACTACACCTTTAAATATATACCCACAAATGATTATAGGAAATATTTTATCTACTAGTAAAAAATACATTTTTATTGGAGAATCTTTATCACACAGGCGCTCACACATAACTATAGGCCCTAATATAGCACCTTTAAGTGGTTACAAGATTGTGTATATTTCTAATGTACTTATATTGAATTTATATTCACTAAATATGCTGGTCATTATTAATAATTTATAATTCAAAATAATCAGTTAACTTGCAGTTTTAAATAAACGTTTGTTTACGGGTAAATGAAATTGACACACATCGATCAACATGTGTTATAGTCTGTTCCAATAAAGGTCACAAATCACCTGTTTACTGACATCTTTATTTTAATTTCAAGAGTAAACACCACCCTGTACACCAATAAGAGCCAAAATATGTAAATGCTAAATTAGGTAGAGTATTATTAAATACATATTTACAAAATATTTACTTGTCAGTTTAATATGAAAGAAATAATTGACGAAAATAATTTTTATTCTATTTCCGACAGTACTTTAACTACGGACAGTACACAAACTAACAACAGGGCTTGAACTTAATAATTTTTCACTGATTGCAATTTTGAGGATGCTTACGTAAATTTAGTAAAAAAGTTAATTTTACCGTAAATAAATATGACTAAAAGGTTATTTTGCTGGGGTTTTTTTTGTTTTTTGTTTTTTTGTAATGGGGACATAAAATAAATATATAAGTTTAGAAAGAAAGAATGTTAAGAAGAGAAGTTATAGTAGGTAATTATAGTGATAAGTAATAATGTCAAAATTCACGTCAAGCGCTCGCTTGATAATTGTTTCTATTATCTTCCATCAAATTACATTTTTGACTGAAGAGTCGTTTTCATGGTGCCCAGATTGTATTATACTCTTCATATTTACAGTTTTTAAAAAGAATATATTTTTCTATTTCGTATTTATTTTGTAAAAAGTTTTGAGCAGCTATTATATTTATTTCATTTTTTGCTGTATTTAGTCACATTTCAAATGCTCAAAATTGCAAGAGCCAATAAAAGTCAAAATACATTTTTTTAATAGGCTACTAGTAAAGCCGAGACCACTCCCGGGTCCCCCTCTAAATTTATGTAACGTTTCTGTAACAACCGCCCCCACCCACCCCACCCCACCGTGACGTGATTTTACCAACATTATAATACATGTAATAATAATAATAATAATAATACACAATTACTACTACTACTACTACTACTACTACTACTACTACTACTACTACTACTACTACTACTACTACTATTATTATTAGTAGTAGCCTACTACTACCTTTTTGGAGTGGAGGGGCGGTGTTTTATCTGGAGGAGTTTTGGCTATAAAAATGCAAGATTAACGTGCGTGCACACACGCACAAACGGCAGGCTGAACATGTCCCTGCACGTAGAACTGGATTCAACTGGGTTAAGTAATAATCAGCCAACCTTTGGACGACAAAACATGCAACAGTACACTGGGGTTTTTTACGCTATACATTAAAACCGAAATACCACTTTGCCAACCAGTCAAAATAATTTGCACACGCGCCTAATAATAATAATAAAAATAAATGGTGAGTTCATTTCAGTTTTATTTCAGCGTATTCGCGGTTATTTTCGTCATGAAATAATATATTTTGTATTATTTGCCATGTATATAGCCGGCCCTCATTTGCCAAGTCTCTATACATGGCGATCGTTTATATAAAATCCACAAATACATTATATGGTTGTCGTATATATATAACCTCATCACTACGAGTCTGTTTTCCGTATTTTAATGACTTTTTACAAGAAGACTTCCAAATTTTAAAAATGAAGCGTGTCGTGGAATTTCCTCGATCGTAGTTCAATTACAATCTAATTAAAATTAGCTCCACTATTACATGTGGATCTAACACCAGCCAGTTGGAGGTCATGTCCACCAATCAAAACCTTAATTGCAGAATTTACACGAAACATGTCGTATACCCTCAGGATAATTCGGAATGTTTTCAAATTATTTTTAAATCACTGGCAGGATTCTGCAAGTAAGGTTTTGATTGGTGGACATGAGCTCCAACTGGCTGGTGTTAGATCCACATGTAATAGTGGAGCTAATTTTAATTATTTTGGTTCAATTAAAATGTTTTGGATCATACAGTAACTAGGTTTGGTATTCCAAATGAATGTAATTTCCATTTATAATGCATATTTAGAGAAACAAGGCCCCCTAAATCCGTGATTGAGCTCCTTTAAGCTTATCGTTATAGGTGTGACGAATTATTATGAGAAGGCTATAGCAATAATATTATTATAATCAATTACAACAGCCAAGAAGAGAAAAGAAAGCACTGTAAATATACATCTACATGTAAAATAGGTGTAAACATTTATTACAAGTAAACTAAAAATTAAAAGATTAACACGAATGCGCCTGTACGTTATACATATTATTTGTAAGCATTATTTTGTGAATAAAGATACAAAATACACTACCATTTGTATAGCCCGCTAGTCAGGATCAATGGTGGGCATGGATGGTCACTAAAATCCGTAAATACAATTAAGCAATATCAAATTATTTCTCCACCCTGGTCTAACTCACCCATTCAACATGTTTTAGATCTAATTTAATGCAAATAGTTCTTAATATACTAAATATATTAACCTTTTCTAAAACAATAAGTGCTGCCCATTTCCTTTTCATAATCTTTCTATTATTTTAGTACTTTGATCAAAACTACTTCAGACGAATGTGAATTGGTGTTTTATATAAATAAAAAAATGTAAATGTACACAAATGTCTGTACAGATATATTATTCAACAGTGCATGCATTGCTTCCGTTTATTTAACTAACGTAATTGTTTGTATGTCATTATAATACACTTTAAGATAGCTTTCCAAGGCACCCATTCATTAACTTCCGGCATGTAACTGAAAATAAACAAATTAAATTAGATTAAAATGACATGTAATTTTTTTTTTTTTTAAATGGTGAAATACACTGTTTATATCTAAACAATATTTAACGTTATCCAACCATTTTACATATGATATAAATATGCATCTGGTGATTGAAGTAATGTGGTTTAACAATAATAATTTTGTACACTTCCTACACACACACACACACACACACACACACACACACACACACACACACCACACACATACACACACACACACACACACACACACACAGAGAGGGAGAGGGGGATGATAGGATAGAGATAATATATATATATACTACTCAAAAGACGTTAAGGGTCAAAGTAACTTTTTGATCATTTTTGGAAGTATGTTTTTTTTTAGGCCAGATAGGGTTAGAATATTAATCTTTGTGTTGTCATTTGGACTAAAGACATCACATTATTAAGGGACATGCAATCATTGCCCTTATCTTTAGAAACTTTTTAAGTTAACCCAGATTTCCTTTTCATGGATTTGAAGCAAAAACATAGTCAAACTAAACTGACAACCTGCCTCGATACATCCACTGTGACACCTCGTGCACCATTTGCACGTGCTTAGCATGAGTGTAATTCAATGCATGCCAATTTTAGCAATAAAAGGGATGAGCATTTTCCTTTTATCATCACTTTAAATTTGAAGATGGTTCGACGACAACTCAGTTTGCAAGACAGGGGAAGGGCCATTGGCTGGCTACACGATGGACACACTCAAAGATCTGTGGCTCACCATCTAAATGTAAGCCAAAGTGTTATCGGTAGACTCTGGCAGAGGTTCAGGACGACTAATTCTATTCAGATTCGCTCCCGTTCTGGAAGACCACGATCAACAACAGCACGAGAAGACCGTTTCCTGATGATAACGGCGTTGCGACAGCGTTTTGTGACCGCACGGCGTCTGACCAGACTATTAGGAATCGTTTGCGAGACCAAGGTTTGCAATGTCGGCGTCCTGTAGTCCGACCACAGCTACTTGCCCGTCACAGAAGGGCTCGCCTTGATTGGTGCAGACGTCATATCCGGTGGAACCGTGGGCAATGGGCAGAGACATTATTCACAGATGAGTTACGGTACTTGCTCTAGTTCAATGATGGCCGGGCTCGTGTTTACCGTCGTCAAGGAGAAATATTTGCTGATGTTAACGTTGTTCAACATCTACCATTTGGAGGAGGAAGTGTAATGGTGTGGGCGGGCATATCCATGAATCACAGAACCCCTCTGTACATCATTAATGGAAATTTGACTGGTCAGCGTTATCTCAACGAGATTGTTCAACCGTTTGTAATTCCACTTCTACAGCGGATTGGACCAGGAGCTTGGTTCCAGGACAACGCAAGACCTCATCGTGCCAGGGTGATGACCGACTTCCTGCAGCAGCAGAACGTTCAGCACATGGATTGGCCTGCATATTCACCAGACTTGTCACCCATTGAGTATACGTGGGATGAACTAGGGCGGCGAGTTCGATCACATCACGTCCCTGCCGTCAACCTCCTGCAACTGGCTCAGCAATTAGGCCAACAAAAAAAATAGGTGTGTTTCCGGTTGTATCCCCCAAAACATTAGGGTAGGTAGGTAGGTTTTTGTTTTGTTTTTTTTAATTGAATACTATCATAATAATAATAATAATTATTATTATTATTATTTATCATCATTATCATTATTGCTATTGTTGTTGTCGTTGTTGTAGTAGTAGTATTGGTATGCACTGTTTGTGTATTTCCTTAAATTAATGGGACATTTGTATTAATTTCGTTGTTCTTAATTTAAATACTTTATGCAAACATTTGAGATGCATTAATAATAAGACCTGTTGATTTAAGTGAAGACAAGAATTAAGCTGAATTGATACGATTATAATTAATCGAAATAACCTGGCTGTACCAAGGCTATGTTCGTACATTCGGTTACTTCCGTGACCGACCAAGCTGTTCGGTGGTAGCTAATCAGGGGAAGGAACTCTATTACAAAAGCTTTTCCATAATTTCTCGATGTTTTTCGGAAGGGAATTAGGGCCTACATGTGCAAAATGTATCGTATAATAATAGTACGTAAACAATGTGCAAGGAAGGAAATACTCTTGTTTGGTCATGTTGCCCTCTTTTATTTTTTACTTCTTTTTTTTTTTTTTTTTTTTTTTTTTTTTTTTTTCAGTTCTGAGTTTATTAAGAGAAAAAAAATTAGGGTCGGGGGGGGGGGGGGGTGGGGGGGTAAAACTAGGGACGGTCGGTCGACTGGAAACACACCTATTTTTTTTTTTTTGGCCTTAGTTGCAGAATGGCAAGCGATTCCTCAACGTTATTTCCAACGCCTGGTTAACAGCATGCACCAACGTTGTCAAGAATGTGTGAATGCTAGTTACTGACGCTTCTACTACATGTGTGAACATCATTTTTGGGGGTGCATGACTTTCTCCATCTGGGTAGTAAACTAGTTTCCAAGCAAAGGTTTTTTGTTTTGTGTTTTCTGTTCTTGAGACATCAAATAAATAATTTGTCATTAGTCGTCACAATTTTAGCATATTAGCTTATTTTTATTTGCACAAATATGTTTCACCCTTAACTTCTTTTGAGTAGATATATATATAATCTATATCTATATCTGAACAAAATAAGAAACTTCCGCTAACTTTGCTTGAACATAACATAACATAACCGGGGGAATAATTGTTATATATGCGTTTAAAGAGTGTTCCAAACTTCCATGATGCATCGTTTGGTGCAAAAAACATGGCCATAGGTTAACAGAAACTGGAGAAATTTTGACCAAGTGTGGTAGGGGTTAAAACAAAACCCACCCACTTAATAACGGGTATGACCACCTCTTGAATTGACCACTGCAGTGCATCGCAGGCGCATAGAATTGACTAAAGTGTTGATTTCTGCCTGTGGAATATTGTTCCATTCCTGAATGAGCGCTTGACGAAGTTCGTTGACGTTAGCGGGTGGGTTGGGACGTCGCCTTAATCGTCTGTCCAGACTATCCCAGACATGCTCGATGGGGTTGAGATCAGGACTTTTAGCGGGCTAGTCATCAATGAAATCAATGTTATTTGTCCTAAGAAAATGTACAGTGTCCCTAGCTGTATGAGAGGTGGCATTATCATGCTGAAAAATCGAGATGTTGGCGTTGTTATGGAACAGAGGAATGACGTGATGAGCGAGAATGTCATCGCGGTAACGTTGAGCATTTAAATTGCCATCAATGACGACTAGTGGTGAACGATAACCATGGCTGCCCAGACCATGACACAACCCCCACCCCCGAAACGAACTCGTTCAAGAACACAACAGTCAGCATAGCGTTCATTTCTCCTACGGTAGACGCGCACCCTGCCATCACCACGTTGTAAAGAAAATCTGGATTCATCCGAAAAAAGAACGGTATTCCAGCGTCGTCGTATCCAACGAGTGTGTACACGTGCCCAATTAAGACGATTTAGACGATGACGTTGCGTTAAAACGCATCCGACGTAAGGACGTCGTGCATGTAAACCGTTCCCCCGCAGACGATCACGAACAGTTTGCCCACTGATTCGGTTATTATGAAGCCCAGGTGTGTTAGCAGCAGTAGCAGTGGCAGTTTGGAATCGATTGCGCAAATGCGTGTTCATGATATAGCGGTCTTGACGATGATGATGATAACTAGTTTAACGTGCCCATATACCACTAGGCTTTCGAACACGCCCATCCCGAGTCCGACCTCCGATAAGATCGGTGGCCTGACTCGGGATAGAGGAGGGGGGGGGGGGGGGGGGGGCAGAATTTTAAAAATAGCAATTAGTAAAAAAGAAAAAGGTTACAAGACAAAAAAAATAAAAATTGACTGCTCGGCCGAATATTTACATAATTTGGAGCATTTTAGAAGGACAGTCCAAAACTAAATAAGAGAAATAAGAGAGGATCGGACTATTTAATAATATCAAAAAAAAGAAAAGAAGTAATTTCGACATAAAATTTTGAACGCAGATCTAAAAGTTTAAAGTCCGATCGATATGTCCACGCGAGTGGCCTCGTTAAGGCCGTTTGGGTGCACAGCTTAAAGGGACGAGATGGGTTGCATCCCGTCAAGAAAACCCCTAGATTGACAGTCGATAGACGTTGAAGGTTTAGTGCTGTGCTGAAATACAGATCTTGAGAAGCCGGATCCGTCTGAACGAGAGAGAGTATCAGACTAGGGTATAGTCCAGTCGTCATGGGTTGGTATAGTGGTGCGGACGGGCCCGACTCCGGGGGATACGAGATGGTATCACTATAAAGCAAGGTAAAGTCTAGAAAAAGAGTAGTAGGGGCCGACCCCGCTTCCTATTTCTTCTTAGAGTGGGGCGGTCAATCTTCCAGTGCTGCTAGGACAGGCTCGGACATGTAGAGACTAAACGCGAACAACCGTGGCGTTCTAAAGATTGGCCGTCATACGAGTCACGAAAAAAACCTAGTCGACAGTCGGACGGAGAAATGACGTGGAGGCAAGGAATCTCGCTAAAGAAGAATCCATCCCGGTGGTGCAGACTGTCGAAACGAGAAGCGTTCCAGCGTTCAATCGGTTCCAATGGCCGCATACATCCCAGTAGTAAACCTCATTTCGCTGACAAAAACAACAAAATGAAGGACCCCAAGTCGAGCACACGAAAGCACGTGCAGTGTGCACAAGCGAAACAAACACATCTTACCGCGTGGAGCTCCAGACTGGGAATGGCGGTCTTGACCACGCGTTGTAACACGAGGACGTCCACGACGTGGCAAGTCGTTGGTGCTTCCTGTCGTTCGAAATCTTACGCGAAGATTTCGTATCGCTCGACTAGAACTCCCAACATGCCTTGCAACGTCTTCTGTCAACATGCCAGCATCAAGCATGCCAATCGCCCGTTCGCGTAAATTATTGGGTATTCTTGGCATACTAAAAATGCTACAATGTAAAAAACGTTAATTTTTTTTTACAAATTTTTAAGCGTTTTCGTTCACTTGACAACAATGTCAGTAAGACAAGTAAAACAAATTGACCGAATACTACTCGGGACATGTCGAACCATGCATGCACGTGCAAATTGAATTTCACGTTGTCGACGATTAACAGTGCAAAAATAATCGATAAAATTCATGAATCTTGATAATACAGCTCAAGGCTAATACTACCTATATAATTTCATTACACAATGAATTCTTTAACACAACAAATACTATATGTACAAATCGGAAGTTTCTTTTTTTTGTTCAGAATCTCTCTCTCTCTCTCTCTCTCTCTCTCTCTCTCTCTCTCTCTCTCTCTCTCTCTCTCTCTCTCTCTCTCTCTCTCTCTCTCTCTCTGTGTGTGTGTGTGTGTGTATATATATATATATATATATATATATATATATATATATATATATATATATATATATATATATATACTACTCAAAAGAATTTAAGGGTCAGACGATATTTTTCGACATTATTTTCTGAATGTCAATTATATTAGCTAGACCATAATGTCACGCATGGTATTGTTCCATTTTGACGAAAGTGGGTCTAAGCAACCCATAAATTAATTAAAATCCACTGTCATTGACACTGTCGACTAGTTCTAATGGCGAAAACATGCTTACATGTGCACGTAAATTAGGGCGAAAGCGAAAGGTCTGCTAAGTGCCCATAACTTGCTTTTTCACAAAGCGCTTCATTTGCACGCTTTGCACGTGTATTCCATGTTCCCAATGCTGAATTTCCGTATAATTGGAGCTTGCGTTCGTGTACGGTGCACACTCCAAATTCGACAATGGTACGACTTCAACTGACTATCGAAGATCGAGGAAGGGCTATTGCTTGGCAATACGCAAAGAAATGTTGCTCTGAGACTTGGTGTCAGTCAGAGTGTCGTTGGCCGACTGTGGCAACGGTACCAAGCAACGAATTCTGTTGAAATCGTCCACGTTCGGGAAGACCCCGAAGCACTACAAATAGAGAGGACCGCTACATCACCAATATGGCGCTACGTCAACGCACAACCACTGCACGCCGATTACGTGACAATCTGCGGACTGCGACTGGAACCCGAGTGTCTGATCAAACCATACGCAATCGTCTGAGAGCCAATAATCTACGCTGCCGTCGCCAGGCTGTTCGACCACCACTCCTACCACGTCACAGAACGGCCAGACGTCACTGGTGCACGCTTCATCTGCGGTGGCAACGTGTTCAGTGGGGTCGAGTGATGTTCAGGTTTAGTCTCCAGTTCAACGACGGTCGGGTTCGTGTCTACAGACGTCCTGGGGAGCGCTTCGCTGACGTTAACGTTAGACAACGTCACCGTTTCGGTGGTGGCAGCGTCATGGTGTGGGGCGGCATCTCTATCCACCACAGGACCCCCCTCTATGTGGTGGATGGCAGTCTGAATGAAATCCGCTATCTGAATGAGATTATCCGGCCGTTGGTTCTCCCAGGCCTTCAGCAGATTGGCGGCGGGGCAGTTCTGCAGGATGACAATGCCAGACCCCACCGCGCCAGGGTGGTAACGGACTTTCTCAGACAGCAAGGTATCGCCAGGATGGATTGGCCAGCATATTCGCCTGACTTGGCCCCAATAGAGCACGCCTGGGACGAATTAGGCAGGAGAGTTCGGGATAACCATGCCCCTCCGGCCAACCTTCATGATCTGGGTCAACTTCTTATGGCAGAGTGGCAGGCCATTCCCCAAGAGTTCTTCAGACGTCTGATCAACAGCATGAGGCAACGATGTGTCGAGTGTATTCGCGCCAGGGGTGGATTCACACACTATTAAACGAATGTTCTAATGTGTAAAATCCATGTTTGACAACCTTCAACTTTGACAGCATGTCATGTGACTTTCTTCTATACAGTGACGTTTATTTGTGGTTTTTTGTAAATATGGAACAATAAAAAAAAAAATTGGTGTAGTTTACATCATCAATCTAATACACTCTGAAACTTATTTGGTTATACATTTTTGACCCTTAAATTCTTTTGAGTAGTATATATATATATATATATATATATATATATATATATATATATATAGCTCATGACAACTGAAAACTATTTCAGTCGGGACATAAATTTGATAACTGGTAACTTTATTATCCTCTATATAAGAAAATAAGAATTCAGCACACCATGTAGGTAAATTGCATATAAAAGATGCCTTGCTGCTAATCGAAAAGAGCAGCCCATGAAGTGGCGACAGCGGGTTTCCTCTCTCAATATCTGTGTGGTCCTTAACCATATTTCTGACGCCATATAACCGTAAATACAATGTGTTGAGTACGTCGTTAAATAAAACATTTCTTTCTTTTTCCATGTAGGTAAATATAGAAGAAAAAACCCACTCGCGAATTTTAACGTTCCATTTCTTGAGTTTATAAATATAGCTAAAATATCTGGGTAATATTTTTTCAACTATACTAAATAGTTTTTATTCATTTAATGTTTCCATTCATAAGTCAGATTAGACATATCAGATATTGAGTTCTACCACATATACGATAGCTCTCGCTAATTATTCTCTAAATATACCTGAAGATTATTCTGTGAATAATTCTTTGTTCCTAGCTATGGACTTCTTCACCATTCGCTGAACCTGTGAAATATCGAGTGTGTCCTCAACACACTCATAGACGTCAGTGTGAGCAACGTCTGAGACGCAGGCGGCACCACTTGTTGGAGCTGAAGCCACGTCAGACAGAGAGGACATTTTGGAAATAGCTTTAACTGTGTCATTAACTGGACCCATTCCCATTGCGTTTCTGGTCAACTTCTTCGCCTTGTAACCTTTTTCGGCCATCTTGGAATGGATCTTAGATGCAATTTCCTCTTCATCGTAATTCTCCTCACTTGTAATCTCTTCCATAACTTCTTCATTAATTTCGTCCATCCACTTATCAAGAGAGAGCTCTTCTTTTGCTCCTCCAATTATAATTTGAGTCAGTGCCTGTGCTCCGGCCAGTGGAACATACTGACCCCCAGTAGCATAAGCTAATCCCATGAAAAACTCTTTGTGTGGCACTAGAGCTGGTTCACACCCCACAACATAGAGTGTTATCATCATTCCTGCAAGCTTTCGAACAACTGCTAGTGGATCAAGACCTGCAGGACATCCATTGGGGAAACCATCACCAGATTGTTTCAGCCCGTGTGGCGGAGCATCTGATATTAAGATGGCTATCTTTGTAGACCTAGGTCGCCAGTTCAGTTTAAGAAGATCATTAAGTCCGTCTGCTACAGCTTCTGGCGTGTCTCCACCACCCTGTGCCGAACACTCCTGTAGCCAACTCTTCATTTGTCTAACTGTGTTTGTAAAGTCGTGGTATCTGGTTACGAATGTATTATCCTGTGGAGGGTGGTCTCGGTATTCGATCAATGCCAAACGAACATCAATACTCTCCTCTGCGACAAGTGCTTCAACGATTTTTTCAATGTTCTCTCTTGCTGTATTTATGTAGGAAGCCATGCTGCCTGGACAAAACAGAAAATGAATATATATATATATATATATATATATATATATATATATATATATATATATATATACACACACACATACACACCAACATGCACAGGTACATGAAAATACAAACGCACATACATATACAGACATAACTGAATGCATCCATACATACATCCATACATACATCGGCACATACATACATATACTCAACCAAAAAAGAAATTATGCATGTAATCAATATTCATTTATTTCATAAATCGGACGACATTGATGGCAGAAATTATGGAATTAGATAACCACACCATTTAGAAGGTGTGTATGCAGTAATTTCTCAAGTTACGCACGTGTTTGCTACTAATGGACCATTACAGTGACCACCCCATGAAACAAAAATGTCAACAATTAAAGAAGGTTTAGAATTAAAGTATCCAACATCGTGACTGCTCCTGCATTGATGCAGGCTTGACATCGGCGTCTCATGGAATGAATGGTCCTGTTCACGAACTAAGCGGGAATGTTTCTCCACTCCTACTCAAGGGCCTGCTTCAGCTGTTGAAGATTCAATGGCTGTGGGTCTCTACTGTGAACGCGTCTCCCTAGTTCATCCTACAAGTGATCTATGGGATTGAGGTCTGGCGACACTGCTAGCCAGGGTAACAAGTCCACATGGTGTAGGGCCAGAAACGCAGTACACACTCTGGCAACATGCGGTCGAGCATTGTCTTGTTGGAACAGCATGTGTAGAGGCTGTGCCATGTATGGAATTACGACGGGAGCAAGATTTGTCCCGGTAGCCAACACCTGTGAGGTTTCCATCAATGGCATGTAGATCAGTTACACCTAGCCCGGATAATCCCGCCCACGCCATTACACTGCCTCCCCCGTATCTGTCGACCTCAATCACACAACAGTCCCAGTGCCTCTCGCCTCGTCTGCGAGACATTCTGATACGCCCATCAGCAACTCTCAAGTTGAATCGCGATTAATCAGTATAGAGGACATTTCTCCATTGATTCCTTTACCATTGGATCCATCGTCGTGTCCATTGCAGACGGAATTGACGATGGTGTGGGGTAAGAATATGTCTTCTCGCAGGTTGGCGTGGCCGGATGTTGTAGGCTCGCAGACGGTTCCCGACTATCTCAGCATGAATGCGGAACTGCCTGCTTGAAACCGGTTCCGGAGTGGTGGTTCAGATATACCAGTCCTGCGCAATCGACGTAACTAGTGGACGGCCGATCTGGGGGCGGTCATAGGTGGATCCAGTAGCCTGCAAACGATTGTTCAGTTTCTGTATAGTGAATCTGGTTGCACCAAAACGTCTGGCAACGTCACTGACACTGCGCCCAGCATCAAGCATCCCAACTGCTCTGACGGTCATTTTATGATAGGCGTGGCATTATGAAACAGTATTTTATAGGCTTTATTTATTGGTTTTTCGAAGGTGTGCACTCATGAGAATACTCTTGTGAAATATCGGGTGTATGCATGCCCAACAACTGGCCCACAGCGTGAAAATAATGTTTTCAGTCTTGACGTCACTCCGTCACGTGACATGTGGCAATCCGAAACGATATGCACGTGTGTCACATACGCACATTGGTTTTCGATTGTGGTGAAATGGCACACTAAAAAAATATGCAAGATTTCAAAATGCATACTTTCTTTTTTGGTTGAGTATACATACATACATACATGTACATGCATGCATATGTACGTGCGTACGTACATACATACATAGTGTGTGTGTGTGTGTGTGTGTGTGTATGTGTATGTGTCTGTGTGTGTGTGTGTGTGTGTGTGTGTGTGTGTGTGTGTGGTGTGTGTGTGTGTACCAACAAGCTTGAGTGCTTTTAATGAACAGTTGCGTATGAATTATTTTATTTTTAAGAATGCGGAAGTCAAAACCAAAACAGAAAGTGAAAGTAGTATTTTCCACGAAATATAAGGAAGCTAACCACTGTTTGCAATTTTTTAAACACCAATATTGAATGCTCAGTTTAAAATACAATCATGCCAATGAAGAATATATCAGCAAAAAATGGCTGGCAACTTAAAACTATTCTGCCATATTCAGTATTTTGTCTTGGCCCACTATAGCATAGAACAGTTTGACTAGTACAGGCCCTACAGTTAATTATTTTATTGTTGACATTTTCTCTTCTTTATTATTATTTGTCTCACATCCTTTACTTATTTTCCTCGCCACTTATCTTTATTGAAACAGTGTTGCTGGTGTCATTATAATTAGTATACTAGTATTAAAAAATAATAATTAAAAAAATAAATAAAGGATGCGTATAAACTAGGCCTACATGTTTGTTTTATGGAGAAAGAAAAAAAAGGTCAACACGGAAAAGCGTACGATACTCCACACTGTACCTTTATAATGAAATCAGTTATACTTACCAGTGCAGTCCATAACAAAAGCCATATCAAGCGTTGCAGCCATAGTGACAATCGAGCGTATGTGTGTTGTCTACTTGTATATTACTCCTATTAGTATCAGCCTTCCTCTTCAGATTTATAATCGATCACGCGACCTGCTCACGACTCGCGAGTAATGTAAGCGTCATCTATGCTTGTCCGGTATCTAAAGGAAAGGCATATTTGTTCAGGGCCGGAATTAGGAAATTTCAGGGAGGGGGTGCAATGTCTTAAAGGAATGCCTACCGATTTAGGAAGGGGTGCAAAGCTTTAAAAGAGCACCTACAATATTCAAAAGTGCACCAGCATGCATTATATATGGCACCATCCCCCATCCCCCCACCCCGCACACACCATCACAACAGCATGCCGACCAAAATATTATATCTTCGTCACTAAAACAAAATAAAACCTTTACATATTGATGCATTCCTGGGGAATTTTCTATTTGGGTGAGAATGAAAGAAATGTTTTATTTAATGACCCACTCGACACATTTTATTTACGGTTATATGGCGTCAGACATATGGTTAAGGACCACACAGATATTGAAAGAGGAAACCCGCTGTCGCCACATCATGGGCTATTCTTTTCGATTAGCAGCAAGGGTTCTTTTATATGCACCATCTCACAGACAGGGTAGTACATACCACGGCCTTTGATATACCAGTCGTGGTGCACTGTCTGGAACGAGAAATAGCCCAATGGGCCCACCGACGAGGATCAAAAATTCAGGTGATAGTGCATGCACAAGTTCAAAAACGTTTTATGATTTTTCCAACAACAACAAAAAAAGTATTTTGTCATCACTTTTTAATAGTGGAAATGGATTTTTTTTTTTTTTTTAAACCTTCTGCTTACAAGTATTCTTAGGTAGGGGCGGCTGCCGAATTTCTCTAAGGATGGGGCGAGAGGACAATCGAATGCACTAAAGACTGTTAGGATATCTGAAACAAGATGGCCGCTGTCGACAGAACAGAACTTTATTACAGTCGGGCCGTTCCACAACGGCGTTAGAGGAACATACATAATAAATTGAATAACAATGACAAGATGGTTTACAGGAGGATGAAATAATAAAATATAACAATACATAATACATGTATTTACTTGTATATGATATTAATTAATAACTGTAACAGTAGTAGTCGTAGTCGTAGTAGTAGTCGTCGTAGTAGTCGTAGTAGTAATAATAATGGTAGTAGTAGTAGTAGTAGTGGTAGTAATATAATAATAATAATAATAATAATAATAATAATAATAGTAGTAGTACTACTACTACTACTACTACTACTACTACTACTACCAACATTATACTATAACAGGTTAATTGGCGAGATCAGAGGTCACAGCTTGGGGAAAACACGTGAATGTTCTCTCCTACAAAAGTGTTATTTTTGACTGAAACAAGGATTGATTACAAAGAAACATTTTATATCAAAAGATTTGTGATTCTAGGCTTCCAGAAGGATTCTGGTGATTTCATGAAATAACTTTATTTTTCTGATTTTAATCATCTTCTTGTGTTAAGAAAGACAAGTCTTGTGCTAACTGATACAAAACCGAAGCCAAACCCTTGGCCGCTGAGCACTGTTCACAGCTTATAGTAATGTACTTGATGCCTGATTGTTGTTGAGAATGTGCGGTGTAAAGGTAGCTTGGAATACAAGAGGATGAGTGTCGTAAATGAATGTTAAGTAGTGATTCGAGTGAAGCTTCACCGAATGCAAATTTAACCCAGGAACTTCAATTCAATTCTTTATTACCGTAAGCATTTGCTTATTGGTACAAACAACACACAACACACAATCATAATGCATGAGTAATCAATTGTGACAGAAAAAGTATGGAGAATATAAATAGACATTTGGAGCATGATATATTAATAAATTATCTAATTACAAAAGTTCTGTACTTAACAGCTTTGACCAAATATTTTTCCACGAGCATGAATTTCTGAAGGCGTAATTATTTTCTATTGTTAAAATATTTAATGACAGCATTGTGCTTCTTTTTAATATTTTCAGTCCACTAGGATGTAAATCCTAAAAGTTACAGATTTCACACTTAAATTACACTTTTGGTCATATTCATGTAATATACATGTACTAGTCATGTCATATCAATAGGAAATATACAGGGTGTTTTCTGTCCTACCCTATATAAAGATAAAAAATCTGGTTTGTGCCCCCCCCCCCCCCCAACACACACACACACACACACACACACTTGAGACTACTAGAGATTGTGCACACCCTCAAAATATGGTTCCTACGAGCCTGTATATGGAACAAAGTGATCTAAAGTATTGTCGTGTTCATTGGGAAATACTCTGCAAATCGCTAATTTTACATTTAATACTTATTCAATATCCGTTTACTTTGTATACACATAAAACAAACCTAAACCCCGGCATATTCATTGTGTGTACATGAAAATTAACCTAAACCCCAGCATATTCACATCAGTTCTATTATTCAAACTAAAAGAACAATTACATTTAATATTCCTGCGACATTAAGTTATGGAGTTTCTTAATCGATCACCATATCAGTAAAGCCCAACTTGAGGTCATGCAGACTATCCACGTATGCGTAGTGGTGGTATAGCACCCTGCAAGGGGTTGGATGCAGGGTCCGTGGGCATAGAAGTCAGGGTGATGAGTGAGGGGCTGAAGAGACTATTTTTAACAGGACTGGTAGACTATTTTTAACAGGGGTGGTACATTGTAGATATTAGGGACAGCTCAGTGGTGTATGGTGTCCGTGATGTTGCGATAGCTACAGACTGTAAATGTAAGAATAGAGGAGGTTGCACATCCCAATCTACAGGATGAAGCGCCCCCGTAAGGTTTGTCTGGGAAGTGTGTGTGTAAAGGGGGGGGGGGGGGGGGGGGGGGGACAGAAACTAGAGGCTCAGAGGTATAGAGGTCTAAAATTCAATTGTGTGCACCAATTATATAGCGTTGGAAGTAAAACAAGACCATTCGGTCAATATGGCTGGTCATGAGTTGCTAATGGAGGACATCATTGTCTACCTGGTCCGGTTGACTTTGGGAGAGAGAGGCTTTGAGAGTCAGGTGTACCGTGCACGTGACACCCATCAAGGACACTAATTTGTGGGTCTCAATTACAATTATTATTATTTATTTTGTTATTATTATTATTATTATTTTTGTAATTCTGTATAGGCTTATGTTTAAATCCAAAACATTAAGCTGTTTTAAAGGAAAGTAGAGTTCCTTGGTGTGGTAAATAATACAGACGGAATGGAAATAGGACCGGATATATAGCTCTTGGAAAAAATAACCCATTATTTGTGTATATTTTTTTAATCTGGGTACAATTTACACAAAAATTTAAATTTGGAAACATACGCCATCTTGACAAATGGCCGCCATTTTTATCACACGCATTTTTGACTCTCACAACACTCCAATGATAATTTCTAACCATGAGAACAAACGTTACCTTTTCGTGACCACCTACCCAAAAACTAAGCCTCTTTTATGGCTCTGTTTGCAGGACTATTATGCTGATCAACACAATCACCAGTCACATGACATTGTTCATTACATAGGCCTACTACGTAAACGGTTTTGTTTCCTTTAAAGTACAAGTACATTTGTCAACAATACTATCTATATATCATATCATACATTAAATAAATCAAAATTAACCAGTTCACCGACACCCATCACACTTGTGACCCATCAGTGAGCATCTAATCGTAGATTCATAAGCAAAGGGGCGTGGTATGAGTATTGATTAAAATTTCCAACAAAAAACGACTCGATGCATGGACACAAACTTGGCTTTGTGATTAAGTAATCAACAACACTTACACTTTGTGAGCTATTAAATGTATAATCTTCTTTTTTTTTTAATTCTCATACTAAGAAGCATTGTAAAACCATACTGCCTCCTCTCTCGTTTACATTGGAATCGACCTGGTTGCGGTGCTAATTTTGGGAGGGTTTTGGGGTTTGAAACACCTCCCTGCTCAAGCAAATTTAGTTTTATTCAAAATATATTTTCCAAGGAAGCATATGACTCGACCCCGTTATAAATGTCGGTCGCCAGTCTAGACATACCCTCCTAATTCCTGCTAAAATGCCTGCTTACGTATTATTGTTTTAAGATCAATGTGCCATGTATTTGATGTAATAAAATATACCCCCCCCCACCCCCCCCGACATTAATATGTAGTTTGAAAGAGTATACATGGCATTTTATGTGGACCTATGTATGGTGAATATAACTGAAAAAAAAGCCGACAGGGTTCCCGGATAAACACATTTTTCAAAAAGCTTTATTAAATGATACATTAAAAAGTAATAGTTTTGAGATGAATGTGCTTGAAATTTTTAATATCTGCTATGTATTTGATATAATACATATAAAAGTATTAAAAAACAACAACATGGGTATAGGTATTTTATAAATATTAATTCATTTTTAATTTTATGTTGTTTTTTTTATCATTTATTATGGAACGAGAAATGACTTCACAAATCCTTTTCCACATACAAGACTTCCGAGTTTTATTTCCCGCCAATAAGGGCAGATAACAATAACCGCGGTTTTCGAAAAAAAAAGCCTCACAGTCAGACTTTTTCCCTTTAATTCAAAGTGAAGATCATTTCAAAGTAAGTATTTCTTGGTCTTAACATTGGCTTGTGCTTGCACTTGCGTTAATCTTGATGGATCCATGACGTTTCGCCCCCAGTTTGACCTGTTCGCCCCATGTATTATTTTCTCCCCAAGTCGATTCGCCCCCAACTATTTTTCAGTTCGCCCCCAACTATTTGTCAGTTCGCCCCCAACTCCCAATTATTTATTAATTTCATTGTTTCTTTAGAGGCATGTTAAAGTGTGTGTGTGTGTGTGTGTGTGTGTGTGTGTGTGTGTGTGTGTGTGTTTCTTTTCTTAGAGGGGAGGGAACTGACTGGGGGCGAACTGGCTTGGTAAAGAAACGTCTGGTACCCATCTTGATGAACTAGATCTGCCAGGGCCCCGTTCCACGAAGCGACCTTAGCGCTAAGATCACCGTACATGTATAACTACTGTATGCACTTAAGGTGATCTTAGTACTACAATCGCTTCGTGGAACGTGGCCCTCAATCTAATTAAAATTAGCTCCACTATTACATGTAATAGTGCAGGGCCGTACCCTCCGGGGGGGGGGCAGCTGCCCCCCCCCTGAGAATCTTGTCCTTTTTTTTTTTTTTTGTATATATCTCCAGTAATAGCATAGAAATGTTTAATCTTTATAGTATGTTAAAAATTATTTATAAAATTTAGTGCCCCCCCATGGATTTTGGTCAGGGTACGGCCCTGTAGTGGAGCTAATTTTAATTAGATTGCGTGGCCCTGGACCAGCCAGACTGTCGATCATGTTCAAAGATAAATAAATTATAATACAGGGCCATAGCTAACGGAGGTCGGGGGGGGGGGGGGATCCGAAAAAAATTATAGAAACTTAAAGAAAATTATCTTCTTAATCGTATAAGGTGTTTTAAACTATTGACTATTCAGTTCCCCCCCCTCCCCCAACAAAAAATCCTACTCAGTTGTCTCCCCCCCCCCCCAACCAAAAATATTAGCTACGGCCCTGTAATATATATATATATATATATATATATATATATATATATATATATATATAATGTGCATGACATTTTAGAACGAGTCCATTCACGTCACCATTGGTAGGTAAATACCTGCCTACAGTACATGATTGTGAAACTATCATTTCCATGAAACGCTACCGATCCGGATGCTTTTGCCGAATGTCGACCTTCGAGGAAATCAAAACCGAAACTAGAAATATTTTCTAGGAATTGCGAAAAATCATTGCAAGTTGAGTTGTTGTTTTTTAAATGATAGTTTGTTAGAAGTCTGAACTTAAACTTAAAGAGTCTACGCTGGTTGAAAAATTAACACAAACCTGCAAGTAATGTAGCCTAGATTTCTGAAAGTATGTGTTGGGGGGGGGGAGGGGTCCAAATGTGATGACTGATCTCTCCTTTTACACAGAACAGTTAATGTAAACACGTTATCCCTTAAAGGTTATGATTGTTTTTCAAAAAGGGGGGGTCCGGACCTCTGGACCCCCCCCCCCCCGATCCGCTACTGCTGGCTGGTACTATAAAGCAAAACTACCCAAACCGAATTAAGGTATACTCAACCAAACGTACGGGGGGGGGGGGGGGGGGGGGGGGAGCATTTTTGGTCAAAACGTACCAAGCAAAACATACCTTTGTACTTTGATAAAAAAAAGTACTCATGTTTATAAATTATGTATATTGTACTAGCTTTAAATTTACCTTGATGTAGGGATAAATAGCTTAAGTACTCTGTCGTTGGAGAGCTAGCTCAAGTCACCTCTGGCCCTCTCCTTGTTGATATGTTGTAGTGGAGGGCTAAAGGGGACTGTGTGTAACACTTTGGCAGTTGTGTACTGGTTAACAACATGTAAGTTTAATGTCATGACTGGACTTGAGAATAATCAAAAGATTCGCTGGCTGAACTTCGGACAGGCCCCTATGGCACGATCTCTAGTGGTGGTCGGGGGTGGCATGTCACAATCTCTAGTGGTGGTTGGGGGTGGCATGTCACAATCTCTAGTGGTGGTTGGGGGTGGCATGTCACAATCTCTAGTGGTGGTTGGGGGTGGCGTGTCACGTCTAGTGGTGGTCGGGGGTGGCATGTCACAATCTCTAGTGGTGGTTGGGGGTGGCGTGTCACGGTCTCTAGTGGTGGTCGGGGGTGGCATGTCACAATCTTTAGTGGTGGTTGTGGGTGGCGTGTCACGGTCTCTAGTGGTGGTCGGGGGTGGCATGTCACGGTCTCTAGTGGTGGTCGGGGGTGGCATGCCACAATATCTAGTGGTGGTCGGAGGTGGCATGTCGCAATATCTAGTGGTGGTCAGGGGTGGCATGTCACAATATCTAGTGGTGGTTAGGGGTGGCATGTCATGGTCTCTAATGGTGGTCAGGGGTGGCATGTCACAGTCTCTAGTGTTGGTCAGGGGTGGCATATGTCACGGTCTCTAGTGGTGGTTAAGGGTGGCATGTCACAGTCTCTTGCAGTAGCCACAAGACATATTTTTACCTAAGGGCCTAGATACTTAGTATACTTGTTTGAAGTTTGTTGCTAATGAAAATGCTTCGATATTACGAAGAAAATATTCACTAATGAATGACAAACAAATGACAACAAACTGGATGTTGATTGCACAAACCGTGCACAAAACCCCCAAAACGTAACAGAATTTAAAGCCTAATGCAATTAGGGATGTTGACAATCTAGTAAATTCTTCCTTATTTACAATCCCCAATAAATATTACTTTAAACAAAAATATAAAGTGGAATTAAGTTCACAATCCATTTTAAAACCACTGCAGGAGGATCTGAACAAGTGGGCCTACTTTAATACCAATAAATTAAACAATTAACAACATTAAAAAAAGAAAGAAACTTATTTTATTAATTTGAAATAAAGAAAATAGCTGAAACAGTTTTGTTTTGGAGCCATTTACATAGTATGTAACTTCCCCTAGTGCTGGAACAAATCCTCAAATTGGGGCAAAAACTATAGAGTCTCATCTATTAATGTTAACTACTTGGACATCTTTAAATCATTGCATAGATTTATGGTATGTAAATTACCATGGTCACGTGGTTTTTGTGGGTCAGGTGGAAAGGGTCTGCAGTACATGTAGGTATACTGTTCAACAATTATGTACCAGTGGATAGGTAATGGAATACATGTATGTTATGTTTGCATAAACCTGTATGAACATTACCTGCCAGTATTTAACAGCCGTTTATTGCTAAACATTGCAATCATTTAGCGACAAACGTCTGGATAAAAGTAGGCCTGGATTCGACTGATCAGTAGGTGATACTGTTACCCGCTTTTTGTGAGTTTTGTACAGGTGCAAATTTATACCAGTCAGAACAGAACGCATCATTGTCCATATGTAAAATACTGGCAGATAATGTCCATACACAATGGTCGTGTATGTCAAGGTCACAGTAACACAGTGAAATAGAAATCTGTAATTATGGTAGGCCACAAAGGCTTGTTGGTAAATAATACTTGGTTAGGTATAATTATTTCACAATTGCATAACTCCAGTTTTAAACTTTAAACTTCAATTACCTCAAAATATCAAATGTGTCAACTCATAGGTTACACCTCTTCATACAATAAAACCCCTTTAAAACATTTAGAAATTTTAAGTTTATCATGAAATAATGCAATGTGCCATATTGAACTAGCTGGACGTTCCATATGTTGAAAATCAATATGGCAATTAATGAACCACTACCAACATCTTTTTAACTCTGCAAAGCCAACATTACTTTTGCCTACTCTTTATTTGGTTTTGTAGAGCAATTAAATAGAGAATAATACATGAGTGGCCGTTAGATACCATTTTCGAATAGCAAAATATTGTATATTTCAAACCCTGTATTATGTTTAACAGTTTATTCTTTTTAAACGACTAGAAATGTAAATATATAACTGTGCATTAATTCAGAAGATAACGATGGTATATTGCATCATTATAAAAATGTAAATCATGTTTTTATAGTTTTACAATGTTTTTAGTTTTACAATGATGTTTTCTCTCATTTCAGTGTGCGGTTTCAACATGCAAGAAGAGCGGTGTTTGTCCACAT
>NC_054705.1:25739772-25763094 GCF_016097555.1 Gigantopelta aegis
CAATAGAAACCCATTTACTTTTCACATCTGAAAACAATTTAAACACTAGACACCTGGATGTGCCTCTTTGTAAAATCTACACCAAAGGATTAAATTGAATGCCACACATATCTCATTTCTTTATTTTAAATAAAAGAAAAAAAAAAAATAATAAAGAAAATATTATTGCGAATGTTTGCAATTAAAAAAGCATCGGACTAGCAAACCACATTACTTTGTGATGTGATACCGCTTATTTCACTGTATAGTAAATCTAAACCAAAGCTCGAAATTGACTGGAGGCAGGAAGCAAATGCTGCTCAAAATGCAGTATGCTTTCTGATACTGTAATCAGTCTGACAAGCTGTTTTTGCCTTCCATCTTAATTTTGAGAGTATTCTAGAAATATCCACAATTCTTCCATTTTCAGGATTAATAATATAAATGTTTTATCTACATGTATGTAAGTTAGTCTTAAGTGACGGCTGAAAAAGGTTACACTATAATTTTAATAAGGACTTTAATTTTGACACTGATTTCTACAACTGCTTCTCAGGTTATAGCATTCGCTTCCAGATTAAAATTTGAGAAGCAAAGGTTGCTTCTCATTCCATAAAATGATTTTTCGACCATTGTAAACATTTCGTATAATATGATAATTTCAAATACAAAATCTGCCAATGATTTTCTACTTTTATCAATGAGTGCTAATAAATTATAATTTATTATTCGTTATGAGTTTGTTTTTTTCCATGGCTATTCAAAGTAACTGGCTTTTTACATAATTATTTTAGTATAAAATCCAGTTTAAAGGCAAACCTTTGGATCTGAGAAATCCAGACAACCTTCCAGATTCAAAGTAACGGACATACAAATGTCCATGAATCTGGAAGAGACTGAAAAAAAACATCCCATCTGTTAAAGCTGGACTTGACATGCCCAATAAAGAAGACTCCAGAGTCATAAGAAATGACAAAAGACCCATCTCCGTTATTACTGCTGCTAGTGTTCCCTCAGCCCTGATGACTGCAGCACAGTTTTTCATCAGATCAATGAAAGCAGACTTCCAGTCTGAAAATACAGCAAGAATTTATAAAAATATAATTTACATAACTGTGGTTTACACAACTGCTGCATGTATCAACTTACACTTTGAAAAATCACATTTATAAATTATGTTCACATATGCTTTAAACATTTAGTAGTTAATAAAAAATACTTTGGTCCAAACTTACCATTATGTTGTGACAAGTGTTGCAGAACACTGTCGGGTCTGCAATTAAGTTCTGGCCTACTTCTTGATTCTACACCAAAGACAGTCTTATATGAAAAAGAAAGGACAATATAATTTATATAAAGGGTTGTGCCTAGAAAAATTTAGGTGCCGGACAAGTCTAGCCAGCATTTTTCTGCTAAACTCGCTGACTAAAGTTAACATTACATTAATACAGTGGTAAAAGTGTAACTGTGATCAAGCGTCAATAAAAAAGGTTGCCGAAGTGAAACCAATGTTGTTTAGCAAAATAATAATACAAACTTTAGTGTAAAATTTGAAGAAAAAAAAATTACAGACAAAATATTAGTGCCAGGTGAAGTCCAAATTTCTTAAAAGTTCCCAGTAGTAAATTTCAGTGGAGTGCAGCCGTGCCCAGCACCACCCGGCTTGGGCACATCCCTTATGTGTATTACATATATATATATATATATATATATATATATATATATATATATATATATATATATATATTCTTCAAAAAAAGAAACGCAAAAGGGTACAAATGGGTTATAACTCCGATTTTATGTTTCCTACCGGTTCATGCTTTGTGAATATAAGGTCATTGCATGTCCCAAACACATTCCCACGGTTACATTCGATAAAACGCAGCTACTGTAAAATAAAGTTTCAAAATGTGAATATTCGCAAAAACGCAGCCACGTGCAAACCATGTCACCACTGCACGTGCGTTGTCTGCACGTGCAACATGAACACCGACAGTATAAAAGTGCAGGGTGTTCGCTTGCCTGGCCTCTGTATCTGGCCGACAGTTGACAATCCAGGACATGCCACGTCTCAGTGAACCGCAGAGAAACAATGCCATCGGCCGACTAGACGCAGGCGAATCCAGAACGGCCGTTGCCAGGGCATTCCATGTGTCCCCATGCACCATCTCCAGACTGTGGGACCGTTACCAGCAACATGGATCAACACGTGACCTCCCTAGATCCGGTCGACCACGGGTCACTACCCCCGGGCAAGACCGCTACATACTGGTACGCCACCTTCGGGAACGATTGACTACTGCCACCTCCACAGCCGCAGCAATACCAGGTTTGCGCAGGATATCCGACCAGACCGTACGGAACCGCCTACGTGAGGTAGGAATTCGTGCCAGACGTCCAGTTCGAGGTGTCATCTTAACACCACAACACCGTCGACTCCGACTGCAGTGGTGCCAGATTCATCGACAATGGCCTCAACTGCGATGGAGACAGGTGTGGTTCAGTGACGAGTCCCGATTTCTGCTCCGACGTCATGATGGAAGATGTCGCGTGTATAGGCGTCGTGGTGAACGTTATGCGGCAAACTGCGTGCAGGAAGTGGACAGATTCGGCGGGGGTAGTGTCATGGTGTGGGCAGCCATCTCACACACTGGCAGAACTGACCTGGTCCACGTGCAGGGCAACCTGAATGCACAGGGCTACATTGACCAGATCCTCCGGCCACACATCGTTCCAGTTATGGCCAACGCCAACGCAGTGTTCCAACATGACAATGCCAGGCCTCACACAGCACGTCTCACAACGGCTTTCCTACAGAACAACAACATTAATGTCCTTCCTTGGCCATCGATATCACCGGATTTGAACCCAATTGAGCATCTATGGGACGAGTTGGACCGACGCCTCCGACAGCGACAACCACAGCCCCAGACCCTGCCCGAGCTGGCAGCAGCCTTGCAGGCCGAGTGGGCCACCATCCCCCGGGAAGTCATCCGTACTCTGGTTGCTTCAATGGGCAGGCGGTGCCAGGCAGTTGTCAACACACGCGGAGGCCACACCCGGTATTGACTCCAGATGACCTTGACCTTGGTTGTGTGTCCTATCACTTACTCACAATGGACTAGAGTGAATTGTGAACAATCCTGCAACATTTGGTAATTATCGGACTCACCATTCAATAATTAAATCAATTCTCCAAATGTTACGACAATGTGGTTTTGCGTTTCTTCTTTTGAAGAGTATATATATATATTTATTATATACATAGCAATGAAATATATAGATCTACGGAAACCATAAAAGTCATATCCGGTGAAAAGTCATATTTTCACTGTATTTTAGGTACAGTGAAAATATAGAAATCGTATTTACTTTTTTGTAAAAGTGCATGATTAAATTATCTCCATTTGTCTCGTTTCTTCGTATTTAAGTTTAATGATTACCAATGCATCTCATCGTATTTGAAAAATAAAAAAATGTAATTTAAACAACTGTACCTATTAAAAAGGGATACGAAGTACAATTACGATAAAATATCTAAAACGAATTGAATACGAAGCTAAATAATGATGACACAATGTAGTGTCATCGAGTGTAAGTGTAAGAATTTAACGGCATTCAACTCGTTTTGTTTTTGTGGGAGGTTTTGGATGATCGCTTTGTCAGGTATGTTTGCACCACAGTATTATTAAATAAATGTTAATAAAGATCAATTTTATTCAAATTTCTTTTTAAAAGTCTATGGTCAAGTAATTTTTTTAGCAAAGTTTCATAGGAAGAAATATATCATGACGTTATTGACTCATTTATAAGGATGTTCACGAAAACAAACTAAAACTATTGAAGTAGTTCTTATTCTGAGCAAGAGTTTCACGTTGTAACTTGTATGTTTGAACTAAACACAGGATTTGCTCATTGGTATCCAATTTACACTTCTAGGCAAAGTCAGCGAGTTCCAAATGATGTTTTACATTCTGTAAGCCCAGTAATACATCAAAAAATCCGATTGCAAGTAAATTCTAATAACACTTTCGGGTGACTCCGTATATCCGACATGTTTTGCTTATAATTTTTTTAATAAAAAACCTATTTGTTTGCGCAAAATGTTATGCTGAATGTTAGATGGCAACAAATATTTTCTAAAAGTATATTGTTGTAATGTAAAGTGAACCGTCAATGGAAATATAATTTGTCTTAGTATCCGCTATCGATAAACGTTGTCTGTACACTTGTCAGAAAACGCAACTCTATAAATGAACACTTTCTGGCTAAATTTGTTAGCTATATCACCTGGGGAAACAAAAAAAAAAAGCAAACAAAAACAAACATTTTTTTTCTTTAAAAAACCCCCAAAACCCCCCAAAAAACGACAACTACGAAAATAAAATAACCGCCTATTTCAAGTGTATGTAGATGAATTTCAGACAACGATTCTGATGGTCAAACATTGTCTAAAAAGAAAGACGATGATCTAGTGGCTATTACGAAATCAGGCTCAGACAAATAAATTAGTGACTAGAAGACTATTCAACATATGATGGTGTCATATTTATAGGATGGTAAACCATTAGATTTTTAATCTGTATTTTGAAAGGGCATCTGAGGTTAGTATTTAAAGTTTGTTGTCTTTTATTAAATATGTACATGAACATGTATCTATGCTAATACCTGAAATGTTACCTGACAAGTAACAACAGTGATTTGGCTAGTGGATTTTTCCATTCACTAGTCAATGGGCGAGTAAATATAAAGTAGAGGCACTGATTTTCCGCAAATGCGGAATCGCGAAAATACCTATCTGAAACGGAATTCCCGATTTTTTTCCAAAACATTATTTAACTTTAAATAGCGCATTTGATTAATTAAAATTTATTTTTTGAAGTAGAAACTATGGACACCACTATGACACTAGTACCTTTGTATGTTTCGTCAAATGTTTAATGTAGAGTATCTAGACGTTTTACCAGTCGTGTTTTCTTAGCTTATTCCCGGCGCTTTAATGGGAGAAACCGAACATTGTGAGCTAAAATTGTCTGATATTTACTCAAGTGAAAGATATATTATGTTATGTTTGCTTATTAATTTTTAACATTTGCGGCATTGCCATATTTCCGATCTCACAAAGGAATGCAGTAATTGCATATTGTATGCCAGGCTTTGTTCAAAATAAATTATACACGGGAAGTGGTTTATAGTGTGATCGTTTGTAATTATTTTCCCGATCATATCGTAAAGAAAACCGAAAATGTTCGAAGTCTGTGTCGTGGCGTATTCGTGTTTAAATTTAAACCAAAAATAAATACAAACTACTAACATGTTTTGCCTCATTGCATATTTATTTATTTTATACCAGCAATTAATTGTTGTTGTGTGTGTGTGTGTGTGTGTGTGTGTGTGTGTGTGTGTGTGAGTGAAACAAAAACAGAATTTGTTTAACACTGAAACGGAAAAAAACGGAATTTGTAACATTATGAAACGGAAAAGGGAAAAATCTGAAACGGAAAATCAGTGCCTCTAATAAAGCATTGCTTTGTGCCCTGATTTGAATCTGAATATTAAAAATTTATTTGTAGAAACAAATTTTTTAAATTCCAGGAATTTCCAGGTTGACTGATTTTTCCAGTTTTAAGCACTTTCCAGGAGGAATATATTTTTAAGTACTTTCCAGGATGCGTGCAAACCCTAATAAATGCAATTATAAATCAAGTTTCATTGCTCTAGAACTTAAGTTTGTGAGAAACAAACCTAGACACAAAAATTTAATGTTGAGCCAAATACAAAGCATTTTAATTAAATCAGCTAGTGCTAGTTACTATGTTTTAACATTGATCAGTAATGCAAAATACAAGCACAACTGCACTTTTATTACACTTCTCTGCCTTCAGTATCAACAAACATCTTCAAATGCTTATCAAACAATTCACATGGTGTTTCCACTGTTTAACAGCTGATGTCAATAGATCAATAATGGGCACTCAGAAATAGTTACACAATGATAGACTACATTTTAATAAATACATAGGAAAGTTAAGCCCCTAACCAAGATTTTTTGTTTGTTCAGTCGCCAACTACACTTAACCTGGTAAAAGTAAACTGGACAACCATTATGTGTTTCCTCTAGCACTAAGTTTGATGGGGGTGTATGTACAAAAGGATTTGATTTCAGACAAACAACTGCTATAACAATTTAGGAAGATCGAACTACGTTTTTGCCCGATTCTTTTGGCAACTAACTGTAGCGTTCAAATTCACGTCGCGTCACTACATGTAAATATATTACAGAACTATAGAACTAACGTGTAAAAGCAAGAGTGCGTGAAAAAGGCGCTCTAAATAGTTTTGAATGTTCCCTAATTGCCTGCAGCCGTAAACCATTCAAGCTAAATAACTGCAAAATAACCAAAAATAACCTAAAAGTTGACAAATTTGAATTGCACTGTCGGTGCAATATGAATTATAAAATTAAACAAATTAAATTTAAAGTGTAGGTTTTCTAAAATAAATATATACTCTATATGATGAAGTGTTAGATCTGTTTGTACAACTTCCACAAGACGACGAAACAGCAGAATCTAGCGTAGTGTCAGAATTTACGAACGCCATCTTTATCGTGAACAAGATGAACTCATTAATATTAATGACGTCTGTAATTACAACTGTGTCTGCGCAAAAATAAACATTTATAAGAAATTATTTGATTGGATCCAACCATTTGGTACTGGAATATAGTGTGTACACGCAACTTTAATTCCAGTCCGTCATTACTAGATATTCAAATGACGTAAGAATATGTGGCGCGGTTTTTTTTTTTAATAGAAATGACGTCAAACTCGAATGTCGTCAGTTTGGATGTCCTTACATCAAAATAAAGTTATGCCTAACGTTTTTTCTTTTCTGAATGCTGGACAGCTTTCAGTGTCAAATTGTCATTGAAATGTTTTTATTCGATGACTATGAATGCATACGTCAATCATGGAGTGTCACCCAAGTACGTTTGCTTAAATGTCAATAAACCTAGTGCCGAGACCTCCACTAATTTACATCTAATTTGTAAAGTTATCAAATTCTTAAAGTATGTGATCTGAAAAATATCACATACTTTTATTGCACTGAAAATGTAAGATATTATATGATAAAAATATATATACATATAAAACGTGATGGGGATAACAAAAAAGTGTGATTGGGGGCCACTGCACACATGCGACCTCCCCCCCCCCCCCCCCCCCCCCCCCCCCCCCCCCCCCCCCCCCCCCCCCCCCATATCATTATGGGCCCCCCGAAGCGGGTGGCATTATCATTATGGGCGCCCGGCACTGCAAAGGGAGGCACTTGCACCCTTCTGGATTTAGATCTGAAATAAAAATTGTTTTACTTATATTCGTCAGTTGAAGTATATGCTAGATTTATATATTTAAAATATTGGCATTTACCAAAAAGTGTGCCATGATGAATTTTACTTGTAGAAAGCAGGAAATTGCATTTTAAAATATACAGTTTTAAAAACTTTACGTGGAAAGATGCCCGGATATCGAGTCCCCATAGAATTGACGTAAATGCGTCACCAAAGACGTCAAACCAGAGTTCAGTTTTATTTCAATACAAATACCATCTATTTTTCAATTTCCCCGGTGGAGCGTGTCCCGAACTTCCGTACAAAATTTCAACCAGTCAGCCCCCTCCCCAAGTGTTCACTAGCTCTCGCCATGCCTACATATGCCTGACCATGCATATGCTTTAATATTAAGTGCCAACATGTCTTGCCCCCCTCTGAAAAAGTCTTCAGACGCCCATGGGGTGGGGTGACGGCGCAAACATATTAGTAGCTTAGAGGCGCCAAATACTCAAATACGTCACCGAGTGCCAATGTCTCATACACTTACAATTCATATGGCAATTTCACACACACACACACACACATACATATATACTTATGTGAGTGAGGAAGAGCAAACAAAAAGTAATATGTGCATTAAAAATAGTTTTTACCCCCCCCCCCCCAAAAAAAAAAAACCAAAACACAAAACAAAAACAAACAAGCAAACATGCATGCATGCATTTCATTCAGTATCAGTGGGTCAAGTACATCTATGGGCCGGTGTACCCATTTAATTTGCACTCCTCTAGAATATGCTTTCCAGTTATAATACGTATAATCTGAACTCCTCCAGTTACTACTACAGTATTTGACCGGAAATTAGCCCATGTCTTTGAATAAGCCCCCCTCCGTTTTGATAGCATTTAAGAAATTAGGCCCTCATTCGTAAATAAGCCCACCCTCAACTTCGTCACCTTATAAATGACATGAAACTGCAAATTTGCTCAAAGTTCATTTAAAAGGTCATACCTCCTGCAGATAATTAAACACAAATGTAACACAATATTTTACCACCAGTGAGATTTAGCAGTCTAACAGTAACAGTGTGTAACATTGTTTTCAATTTCATGCCTGCACTATTTCTTTGAAATACCCAAGCCCAAGTCTGAACCAAAACCAATGTCTATTTTTACCACCCCACTGGGTCCGCAGTTAATGCTAATTAGGCAAATACCTCATTCTGATTGGCTAAGAACAATGACCTAGCTTGACAACTCTTTGTAGTGTAAAAGCTGGCTGCCTGTATCACATACGCTATTGACTTTGTTGTTAATTGCTGTTGTTTTAAGTCTTCTCAGCATTCAATTTTAGATGTAAATAAACAGCACTGGTAAGTAATTGTAACATAGAATGTGTGTTTCTGATAATTAGATACTAGTAAAAAAAAAAACTAATTTAATTAATAAACAATTATTATTTATTAATAACAAATGGAACACTAATCAATAGATGTGCTACTGAACGTTTTTTGTTTTCTTCCTAGTTCATTTAATTATTATTAGTTATTTTAATTATTATTTTTTTGTTTTGTTTTCAACAAAACTGGCTCCTTGTCTGGGAATAAGCCCACCCCATGCTAAGTTCACAATGAGTTGTCTTGGCCCCCAATCTAATTAAAATTAGCTCCACTATTACATGTGGATCTAACAGCAGCCAGTCGGAGCTCATGTCCACCAATCAAAACCTTACTTGCAGAATCATGCCAGTGATTTGAAAATAATGTGAAAACATTCCGAATTATCCTAAGGGTATACGACATGTTTCATGTGAATTACGAATGCCTTATTTAGACCAGTAGAAATAATTTTAATCAGATTGCTAACAACACTGCGTAGTCTCCAATGTCCAAGTAACATTTCGTCTGTAAATAATAATTCAAATATTGACCAGGTCAGGTCAGGTCATAGGGTTTTACGTGCACATTCAGAGCACGCTGTTGTAGCGCACGCCTGTCGTGGGCACAAGAGCCGGCCTTGGCCGGCTCCTCCGTCCATTACAGGAAAGGTGGGGGGGGGGGGAGGAAGGAGGGACCGCCTACACTGGCAGGTGCAAGGGAGCACCAGCAGCCCGATTGAATCGGTAGCAGGCGGGTGGGGGTGGTGGTGGTGCTATGAAATTTGAATGGAGCCGTTAATGCCAAAGAGAAAGTGGTGCGCAATTTTGATGAGGAAAATTTGGCGCAATTTTTAACGGTCGGTCGAAAGGTAAATGGTCGAGCTAGTATAGGTTTTGAATCGAGAGTAGCTCGTTAGTGGATCGAGAGTAGCTCGTTAATTATGGACCTTCATGATGCTGGTTGTCTCCCTAGGTTGTCCGTTGGGTCCTTATAAAGACCTGACCTCTTCTGGTCGTGGCATGACAACCCAGGGGAGACTCGTGTAGTCACTGGTAGGCAAGGCTGTTGGGATGGGATGGGAACTCGTTTAACGTGCCCCTATCCAATTAAGGTTCAGGCACGCCCACCACGGGTTTGACCTCTGGCATCGCCAGTGACCAACCCCGGGGCGGGAAGGGGAAGGGGTAAAGGGAATGTAGGGGTCAATTTTAAAAATATGGTATAACCATTTACAAAAAAAAGAAAAAGAAAAAAGTTTGGGAGCTAATCTTATATTATTATTATTAATATATTTATTATTTTATTAAACCAAGTAATAAAAAGAAGAAAAATTATAGCACCGATAATTTAATCTATCCCTGTTATTTTATTAAATATATTATTTAGTAGGAGCAAACAATTTTCAGTCGGGATGGTCTAAACAATATTTTATTATAAATATTATTTTATTAATTATCAGTATGTGGGAGTCCATTTGTATAGACTCCCTATATAAATTTAACCTTAAGCCCTGGAGGAATAAGGATTCGCAAAGGGGGGAGTATCACGCCCAATCTTATCTCGCGATCCACCATCCGGGTAGCCCACCTCGGCTAGTTCGGATTTCCATGGGGCGGGGGTTCTGGGGGGGGGGGGGGGGGCCTCCTATCAGGCATCCCTACCGGCCAAACCGCCAACGCCCACCGCACCCAAAAAAGCACCCTACCACGTAATTCACAAGAAACATGTCGTATACCCTCAGGATAATTCGGAATGTTTTCAAATTATTTTTAAATCACTGGCATGATTCTGCAAGTAAGGTTTTGATTGGTGGACATGAGCTCCAACTGGCTGCTGTTAGATCCACATGTAATAGTGGAGCTAATTTTAGTTAGATTGCTTGGCCCCCTGGGCTTATTTCCGGTCAAATACGGGTATACGTATAATACATATTCACCTTGAATTATTTGCACTCTCCACTACTATGTTTGAATACTGAATACATTAAGTATCTCTCAAAACAACTTTGAATTGATATACAAAAATAATACACGAGTGGCCGTTAGATACCATTTATCTCACAACGAGTTGTTTTAAAATGTATCTAACGAGCGAAACCAGGTTTTAAGCAAATGTTTACATCTGTTTCGACTAATGTTTATTTACAGCTGTTGCACCTGTAGCTAACTTATGCGTCACTGACCCATGATTGTCAGGTTAACTACACGTCACAGTGTAATCGATTTCCATCGTGTAGGTTTTCATTGGATGTATGGCAGTGGTGACACCTAGGAGGAGCCAGTCGTATGTCTTGAAATTGTTAACACACGTACATGTGTAAACAACCACATGTTATCAAAAATAACACATGGTGTTCTCACCGACGGGTGTGTAATAAAATAAATTAATAACTATTCAATTAATATAATCTACATTCATTATTATATACTCTTCAAAAGAAGAAACGCAAAACCACATTGTCGTAACATTTGGAGAATTGATTTAATTATTGAATGGTGAGTCCGATAATTACCAAATGTTGCAGGATTGTTCACAATTCACTCTAGTCCATTGTGAGTAAGTGATAGGACACACCCACCAAGGTCAAGGTCATCTGGAGTCAATACCGGGTGTGGCCTCCGCGTGTGTTGACAACTGCCTGGCACCGCCTGCCCATTGAAGCAACCAGAGTACGGATGACGTCCCGGGGGATGGTGGCCCACTCGGCCTGCAAGGCTGCTGCCAGCTCGGGCAGGGTCTGGGGCTGTGGTTGTCGCTGTCGGAGGCGTCGGTCCAACTCGTCCCATAGATGCTCAATTGGGTTCAAATCCGGCGATGTCGATGGCCAAGGAAGGACATTAATGTTGTTGTTCTGTAGGAAAGCCGTTGTGAGACGTGCTGTGTGAGGCCTGGCGTTGTCATGTTGGAACACTGCGTTGGCGTTGGCCATAACTGGAACGATGTGTGGCCGGAGGATCTGGTCAATGTAGCCCTGTGCATTCAGGTTGCCCTGCACGTGGACCAGGTCAGTTCTGCCAGTGTGTGAGATGGCTGCCCACACCATGACACTACCCCCGCCGAATCTGTCCACTTCCTGCACGCAGTTTGCCGCATAACGTTCACCACGACGCCTATACACGCGACATCTTCCATCATGACGTCGGAGCAGAAATCGGGACTCGTCACTGAACCACACCTGTCTCCATCGCAGTTGAGGCCATTGTCGATGAATCTGGCACCACTGCAGTCGGAGTCGACGGTGTTGTGGTGTTAAGATGACACCTCGAACTGGACGTCTGGCACGAATTCCCACCTCACGTAGGCGGTTCCGTACGGTCTGGTCGGATATCCTGCGCAAACCTGGTATTGCTGCGGCTGTGGAGGTGGCAGTAGTCAATCGTTCCCGAAGGTGGCGTACCCGGTGGAGCGGTCCTGCCCGGGGGTAGTGACCCGTGGTCGACCGGATCAACGTGTTGATCCATGTTGCTGGTAACGGTCCCACAGTCTGGAGATGGTGCTTGGGGACACATGGAATGCCCTGGCAACGGCCGTTCTGGATTCGCCTGCGTCTAGTCAGCCGATGGCATTGTTTCTCTGCGGTTCACTGAGACGTGGCATGTCCTGGATTGTCAACTGTCGGCCACATACAGAGGCCAGGCAAGCGAACACCCTGCATTTTTATACTGTCGGTGTTCATGTTGCACGTGCAGACAACGCACGTGCAGTGGTGACATGGTTTGCACGTGGCTGCGTTTTTGCGAATATTCACATTTTGGAACTTTATTGTACAGTAGCTGCGTTTTATCGAATGTAACCGTGGGAATGTGTTTGGGACATGCAATGACCTTATATTCACAAAGCATGAACCGGTAGGAAACATAAAATCGGAGTTATAACCCATTTGTACCCTTTTGCGTTTCTTTTTTTGAAGAGTATACATATAAGCTACACTCCATATTCATTGCTCTTCATTATTATAACATACACTCCACATTCATTATTATACATATAATCTACACTCCACATTCATTATTACACACATAAGCTACACTCCATATTCATTGCTCTTCATTATTATAACATACACTCCACATTCATTATTATATGTATAATCTACACTCCACATTCATTGCTATTCATTATTATAATATGCACTCCACATTCATTATTATACACATAAGCCACTCCGAGCTATGCCTTCGATGAGGAAAGACGTGTCGCTCTGCTCTCTCGAGTTGCCCCCCCCCCCCCCCCCCCTGGGGGGACTTATTGCAAGCTACGGCTCTTTGTTAGAGTACCGCGTCGCTTACATTGGCTCACGGGCAACCGTGACTTTGGTGTATGGCGACGCGGTAACGAACACGACGAAGAGGAAGGGAAGAGGCAGGAGGAAGAGGAAACCTGCACCGGGGACGGCTCAGGGGGGACCTAAACTGGCGGCTCAACCGCCAGCGGTGGTCCTGTCTGCGTCGCCGCCCCCACCCCCCGGGACCCGATCAACCAGTGCCAGCCGACGCAGAAACCTCTGAACAGACTGAGCCAGCGGACCAGTCGACGCTGCTGTTGGACACAGCGATCTGCGAAACTCCACGTCGTGCGTCTCCCGTTCCAACCCCTTCGAGGCGGTCGGCGTCGAGTCCCCCCACCCCCGGGGGGCTCCGCCAAAACCCCTATGGATGGCGCTGCTGGAAGCGGAAGGCCGTCACCCCACCGAGTAGTGACCAGCCAGCCAAGGCCCGGCCTTCCGCGACCGCCCTGGGCAGGGACGCCGCCTGGAGCCTAGCCATCTCCAAGATCAAGGGCCAGTACGCTCGATACTTGTTCGGGGATACCTCGGACACCAGCTCACTGCCGGGAGGCATTCTTGAGGGCAGCTTTAAGAAGTTTCCTGACGGAGTTGAGTGTGCCATCCACGCCATGGAACTACGAGACGGGAAGTTTGGACTTGTGGTGACGTCGCGCCGAGATGATCTCTACAGACAGGGAATACTCTTCGAAGACATGGACAACTACACCATCCACAGAGTACTGAAGATCATCGCCGGTGCCCATTACGTCGAGCTAGCTAAGACCTTGCTAGCCCACCGTTGGAGGAAACTGGTGCCACAGTTCAACGCCAAGCACTTCATCTTTTTTTTTTTTTTTTTTTTTTTTTTTGTAAACAGTCCGACGCACTTTATTTTGGCAGCCCGTCTAAATTGCCCAAATCACCTTAAAATCCTTTCGGTCAAGCAGTCTAATTTTGTTCTTTGGACTTAAATTTTTGTCCAGACATGAGTTGTATGAATGAGCTCATTTTGGCTTTAGGTCTTTGACCTAACTACTAAATTCGTATTCCTTTTAGACCTCCGTTCAAAATTATATGTCGAAATTATTCTCTTTTTTTTAATATTATTAAACAGTCCGATCCTCTTTTCTTTCTCTTCTTTATTTTTGGACTGTCCATCTAAAATGCTCCAAATTATATAAATATTCGGCCGAGCAGTCAATTCTTTTTATTTTTGGCTTAAACTTTTTATTTATTTTTATTTTTTTAATTCTATTAACTTTTTTACTAATAGCTATTTGCAAGGGAGCACCAGCAGCCCGATTGAATCGGTAGCAGGCGGGTGGGGGTGGTGGTGGTGCTATGAAATTTGAATGGAGCCGTTAATGCCAAAGAGAAAGTGGTGCGCAATTTTGATGAGGAAAATTTGGCGCAATTTTTAACGGTCGGTCGAAAGGTAAATGGTCGAGCTAGTATAGGTTTTGAATCGAGAGTAGCTCGTTAGTGGCTCGAGAGTAGCTCGTTAATTATGGACCTTCATGATGCTGGTTGTCTCCCTAGGTTGTCCGTTGGGTCCTTATAAAGACCTGACCTCTTCTGGTCGTGGCATGACAACCCAGGGGAGACTCGTGTAGTCACTGGTAGGCAAGGCTGTTGGGATGGGATGGGAACTCGTTTAACGTGCCCCTATCCAATTAAGGTTCAGGCACGCCCACCACGGGTTTGACCTCTGGCATCGCCAGTGATCAACCCCGGGGCGGGAAGGGGAAGGGGTAAAGGGAATGTAGGGGTCAATTTTAAAAATATGGTATAAACATTTACAAAAAAAAGAAAAAGAAAAAAGTTTGGGAGCTAATCTTATATTATTATTATTAATATATTTATTATTTTATTAAACCAAGTAATAAAAAGAAGAAAAATTATAGCACCGATAATTTAATCTATCCCTGTTATTTTATTAAATATATTATTTAGTAGGTGCAAACAATTTTCAGTCGGGATGGTCTAAACAATATTTTATTATAAATATTATTTTATTAATTATCAGTATGTGGGAGTCCATTTGTATAGACTCCCTATATAAATTTAACCTTAAGCCCTGGAGGAATAAGGATTCGCAAAGGGGGGAGCATCGCGCCCAATCTTATCTCGCGATCCACCATCCGGGTAGCCCACCTCGGCTAGTTCGGATTTCCATGGGGCGGGGGTTCTGGGGGGGGGGGGGGGGCCTCCTATCAGGCATCCCTACCGGCCAAACCGCCAACGCCCACCGCACCCAAAAAAGCACCCTACCACGTAATTCACAAGAAACATGTCGTATACCCTCAGGATAATTAGGAATGTTTTCAAATTATTTTTAAATCACTGGCATGATTCTGCAAGTAAGGTTTTGATTGGTGGACATGAGCTCCAACTGGCTGCTGTTAGATCCACATGTAATAGTGGAGCTAATTTTAGTTAGATTGCTTGGCCCCCTGGGCTTATTTCCGGTCAAATACGGGTATACGTATAATACATATTCACCTTGAATTATTTGCACTCTCCACTACTATGTTTGAATACTGAATACATTAAGTATCTCTCAAAACAACTTTGAATTGATATACAAAAAATAATACACGAGTGGCCGTTAGATACCATTTATCTCACAACGAGTTGTTTTAAAAATGTATCTAACGAGCGAAACCAGGTTTTAAGCAAATGTTTACATCTGTTTCGACTAATGTTTATTTACAGCTGTTGCACCTGTAGCTAACTTATGCGTCACTGACCCATGATTGTCAGGTTAACTACACGTCACAGTGTAATCGATTTCCATCGTGTAGGTTTTCATTGGATGTATGGCAGTGGTGACACCTAGGAGGAGCCAGTCGTATGTCTTGAAATTGTTAACACACGTACATGTGTAAACAACCACATGTTATCAAAAATAACACATGGTGTTCTCACCGACGGGTGTGTAATAAAATAAATTAATAACTATTCAATTAATATAATCTACATTCATTATTATACATATAAGCTACACTCCATATTCATTGCTCTTCATTATTATAACATACACTCCACATTCATTATTACACACATAAGCTACACTCCATATTCATTGCTCTTCATTATTATAACATACACTCCACATTCATTATTACACACATAAGCTACACTCCATATTCATTGCTCTTCATTATTATAACATACACTCCACATTCATTATTACACACATAAGCTACACTCCATATTCATTGCTCTTCATTATTATAACATACACTCCATATTCATTATTACACACATAAGCTACACTCCATATTCATTGCTCTTCATTATTATAACATACACTCCACATTCATTATTTTACATATAATCTACACTCCATATTCATTGCTCTTCATTATTATAACATACACTCCACATTCATTATTATATGTATAATCTACACTCCACATTCATTGCTATTCATTATTATAATATGCACTCCACATTCATTATTATACACATAAGCCACTCCGAGCTATGCCTTCGATGAGGAAAGACGTGTCGCTCTGCTCTCTCGAGTTGCCCCCCCCCCCCCCCCCACCTGGGGGGACTTATTGCAAGCTACGGCTCTTTGTTAGAGTACCGCGTCGCTTACATTGGCTCACGGGCAACCGTGACTTTGGTGTATGGCGACGCGGTAACGAACACGACGAAGAGGAAGGGAAGAGGCAGGAGGAAGAGGAAACCTGCACCAGGGACGGCTCAGGGGGGACCTAAACTGGCTCAACCGCCAGCGGTGGTCCTGTCTGCGTCGCCGCCCCCACCCCCTGGGACCCGATCAACCAGTGCCAGCCGACGCAGAAACCTCTGAACAGACTGAGCCAGCGGACCAGTCGACGCTGCTGTTGGACACAGCGATCTGCGAAACTCCACGTCGTGCGTCTCCCGTTCCAACCCCTTCGAGGCGGTCGGCGTCGAGTCCCCCCACCCCCCGGGGGGCTCCGCCAAGACCCCTATGGATGGCGCTGCTGGAAGCGGAAGGCCGTCACCCCACCGAGTAGTGACCAGCCAGCCAAGGCCCGGCCTTCCGCGACCGCCCTGGGCAGGGACGCCGCCTGGAGCCTAGCCATCTCCAAGATCAAGGGCCAGTACGCTCGATACTTGTTCGGGGACACCTCGGACACCAGCTCACTGCCGGGAGGCATTCTTGAGGGCAGCTTTAAGAAGTTTCCTGACGGAGTTGAGTGTGCCATCCACGCCATGGAACTACGAGACGGGAAGTTTGGACTTGTGGTGACGTCGCGCCGAGATGATCTCTACAGACAGGGAATACTCTTCGAAGACATGGACAACTACACCATCCACAGAGTACTGAAGATCATCGCCGGTGCCCATTACGTCGAGCTAGCTAAGACATTGCTAGCCCACCGTTGGAGGAAACTGGTGCCACAGTTCAACGCCAAGCACTTCATCTTTTTTTTTTTTTTTTTTTTTTTTTTTGTAAACAGTCCGACGCACTTTATTTTGGCAGCCCGTCTAAATTGCCCAAATCACCTTAAAATCCTTTCGGTCAAGCAGTCTAATTTTGTTCTTTGGACTTAAATTTTTGTCCAGACATGAGTTGTATGAATGAGCTCATTTTGGCTTTAGGTCTTTGACCTAACTACTAAATTCATATTCCTTTTAGACCTCCGTTCAAAATTATATGTCGAAATTATTCTCTTTTTTTTAATATTATTAAACAGTCCGATCCTCTCTTCTTTCTCTTCTTTATTTTTGGACTGTCCATCTAAAATGCTCCAAATTATATAAATATTCGGCCGAGCAGTCAATTCTTTTTATTTTTGGCTTAAACTTTTTATTTATTTTTATTTTTTTAATTCTATTAACTTTTTTACTAATAGCTATTTTCAAAATTCTGCCCATTTTCAACTCTATCCTCCCCTCATCCCGAGTCAGGCCACCGATCTTATCGGAGGTCGGACTCTGGATAGGCGTGTTCGAAACCCTAGTGGTATATGGACACGTTGAATTGTTATCTATCTATCTATCTATCTATCTATCTATCTACACATAAGCTACACTCCACATTCATTGCTCTTCATTATTATATTATGCTCTCCACATTCATTATTATACATATAATCTACAAACCAAGTGTATTATCATACGGATACTGTACACGCTGCATTCATTAATATATACTCTGTCAAAAAAGAAAAGCATAGGCGAAATATTCATGGAATTATCTCTTTAATACAAAGTGGCATAATTTTGTTATTTATGATCGTATCACAGTTAAATTTGACATGAGTATGTGCCAATGATCTTGCTATAGACTGACGGCAGTGGAGGCGTTTTTGTCACCAAACAATGTCGCACGAGGGCGCTGAAATCAGTACCTTGTGTGGCCACCAGCAGAAGCAATCACTGCGCGACATCTTCTTGGCATAGACTGAATGAGTCTCTGAATCCGGATACGTAGAATCCTAGCCCATTTTTCCTGTAGTGACAGTTGCGGAAGCGTCTGAGGCTCCGGGTCACGCTGATGTACACGTCTGTCCAGTTCGTCCCATAGATGTTCAATGGGGTTGAGATCTGGCGATCTTGATGGCCATGGCAGCACATTAATGTTCTCATTCTGTAAGAAATCCATTGTTACACGTGCCGTATGCGGCCTGGCATTGTCCTGCTGAAAGAGTTCTCTCTGTCTATCCAAAATGGGAAGCGTGACGGCGAACAATTTCATCCCGGTAGCGTACAGCTGTCAGATTGCCTTGTACGAACACAAGTCTTGGCATCTTGTAGCTTGTCTACGTCGAAATGGAAATGAGGCATCATTGCGAGCATTGCAGCTTTAAATACACATCACTACCCCAATCTTTTCCCCGAGTTTCACGTACATTCGCCAAAATCTGACCATTTCACGACGATTCCCTGCATTTATCGCACAACGTGCCACAATGTGCGTTAAATTTGTTTCAGGGTGCATTTGGGCATGCTGTCCCATTCCAGGAACATTAACAAACATGGTCATTCAGCAACATTGTACAAGAAAAACTATATTTTGTAAAATCAAACACTTTTCTTCTTTCCCTATCACCTATGCGTTTCTTTTTTGACAGAGTATACATGTATTTTGCGTTACACAATTACATGTATCATTATATAAGCAGGGCCGGATTTAGACCTTTGGGGGCCCGGGGCACTTTAGGTTCGGGGGCCCCTCAACATAGAAATTAAATTAAATTACAAATAAAAAAATGAACTGATTTTATAATTACTGCATTTTTTATAAAGGAAGTTCTTAGTCTGGGGGGCCCTTCTGGCAGGAGGGCTCGGGGCAATTGCCCCTTTTGCCCCTTATAAATCCGGCACTGTATATAATCTACACTCCACATTCATTGCTATGAATATAAAACAAAATGTGTTGTCTACATTATACGTATACTAATGAATGGGTAGTGCAGGTGGTGTGTATAGTAATCCACAAGTAGTGTAGGTCATATGTATAATAATGAATGGAGAGTGAATATTATACGTATACTAATGAATGGGTAGTGCAGGTGGTGTGTATAGTAATACACAAGTAGTGTAGGTCATATGTATAACAATGAATGGAGAGTGAATATTATACGTATACTAATGAATGGGTAGTGCAGGTGGTGTGTATAGTAATCCACAAGTAGTGTAGGTCATATGTATAACAATGAATGGAGAGTGTATATTATACATATACTAATGAATGGGTAGTGGAGGTGGTGTGTATAGTAATGCACAAGTAGTGTAGGTCATATGTATAATAATGAATGGAGAGTGTATATTATACGTATACTAATGAATGGGTAGTGCAGGTGGTGTGTATAGTAATGCACAAGTAGTGTAGGTCATATGTATAATAATGAATGGAGAGTGTATATTATACGTATACTAATGAATGGGTAGTGCAGGTGGTGTGTATAGTAATGCACAAGTAGCGTAGGTCATATGTATAATAATGAATGGAGAGTGAATATTATACGTATACTAATGAGAGTGCATATTATACGTATACTAATAATAATGAATGGGTAGTGAATGGGTAGTGCAGGTGGTGTGTATAGTAATGCACAAGTAGTGTAGGTCATATGTATAATATAATGAATGTGTAAGGCACATATGTATACATAATAGATATTATACGTATACTAATGAATGGGTATGGTGTGTATAGTAATCCACAAGAGTGTATATTATATAATGTATACTAATGAATGGGTAGTGCAGGTGGTGTGTATAGTAATGCACAAGTAGTGTAGGTCATATGTATAATAATGAATGGAGAGTGTATATTATACGTATACTAATGAATGGGTATATGCAGGTGGTGTGTGTATAGTAATGCACAAGTAGTGTAGGTCATATGTATAATAATGAATGGAGAGTGTATATTATACGTATACTAATGAATGGGTATTGCAGGTGGTGTGTATACTAATACACAAGTAGTGTAGGTCATATGTATAATAATGAATGGAGAGTGTATATTATGTGCATTATAATGAACGGGAAGTATAGATTATATCTACTAGTATTACAATGAACGGGATTGGAGATTATATATATAATACTGAATGTGGAGTATAGTTTATATGTATAGCAATGGACGTAGAATGTAGATTATGTGTATTATAATAATAAATGGGGAGTGCAGATTTTATGTATAGGAATGAACAGGGATTGTATGTATCTCACCACTATTGATTATACATTGGTGACAGTACAAATATAAAGCCAAGTACTGACTAAATTATTAACAGTAGGTGCTATATACTACCTGACATGAAGAGAACAGCCTCTGTGACAGGATTTAAGCAAATAAAATTGATACTTCGCCACCTGCAATTTCAATTATCCACTCTCCTAAGCACATGGGCTAATGGAGGGGAGGCTACTCTCGTTAAATATATGTACCACAGGCATAGCAAACAATGGGCTTGCCTATAGCTAAGCAGATATGCATCTGTCAGTTTGATATGCCAAAATCAAGAGGCAATGTTACCCTTCCAATATTCCATAATCATACTGTCAACGTCGCTCACTAGCTGAAATAGCGGTGTGATCCCTTAAGGTTAAATAAGTCAGTATGGAGGATTTCTTCAATGATGTTTGACACAGGGTGACACACTTTGATACCTAATTTTGAGGTAACTATGACAGTTACAGGACTCAAAATGTACATGCTAATTGTCCAGATAGGTGGAAATCTGAAACTTATCAGTTTGGGTGATGAATATTTTTTTTCTTTCAATTAAATTACATTTTATTATATTAATATTTTCAAAATTTGTAATTTCACAAATTATCACATGATTCAGCCTGCATTGTACCCGTATCAGGTCATAGGTCATTCTTTTCAATCAGAATGTATCCCTACACCCTGTGACAGCCTCACTTTGAGTATTAAGGCTAATTGAATAAGTCAAAATGGAGGCTTTTTTTAAAAAAATACCAGAGGGTAATTTTTTCAAAATGTGATCCTGGGCCAAATGGTGAATGTATAATATGGAATGGGCCTCCCAGACCAAATGGATATGGTTCTATTAAGTTCAAATCACCAATCACAGGCCAGTATCGTACAGTAAATGCTCACAGATTAACTTTCATGGTCTTTAATAAGGAAATGGACATAGATGGCAGCGACATCAGTCACCTGTGCCATAACCGTCTTTGTATGTTTAAAGATCACTTATCTGCTGAGCCACATGCAATTAACAGCTCGCGCATACAATGTGTGAACAGGGATGTCTGTCAGTTACACAGACAATACCCCCCCCCCCCCCCCCCCCCCCTGTTGCATCTCAGAATGCATAACATATAAGAATGTAAAACAATAACAAAGGTTAATTTAAAGAAATATTTTATGTCATAAAATCACATATAAATATCACATATAAATATCACATGATACATTTATTCAAAAGCATATATTTATTCACATTACTATTTTTTATTGTTTAAAGTCAGTCTTCAATGTCTTGGACTCATGTCCACAGCAGAAATGCTGTCATGCAAACTGATAGTTCCTATATTATATGTATCGATTGAAAGTTTGTGACAAAAATTACTTTGAATAACTGTGGTCACAGGAGTTGTCTGCTCTTTGACTGTCAATATCTAATAATCCTTTCTTGTAGTCAGCTTGTTGATCTCTGTGCAAATGTTTATATTGTATGTGATCTCTAATTTTACTTCCTTGCTGGACTAAGTGCCTTTTAACCACCTGTGGATTGTTTTGATATCTTTTTTGATAGTCCGACTCTTTGTCCATCGGACGCAGTGAACGCCTCACCCGAGCTGACAGTTCGATGCCACAGTACTTGCACTTTTCTATCATCGATGTTCCTGGGGCGTTGTTCAGCCTGTGGATGGTGGATGCAGCTCTCCCAGTCATCGTTCGTGAATAGTTCACATTCTTAGGTAAGGAAACACTGAGAGAACGTTTCGCAGCCTCACATTTCTGTGTGTCTGTATACAGTTTCATTTGCTCTACAGCTGAAATACTTAGTTTAATCTTCAGAAGTTCCAGTACTAACGTTTTGTCATTTTCATTCATATTCAGCTCTGTGATTCTGTGTGTACCCAGGAACATGGATCGGTGCCACCAGTTGTTCGCTATTCCTCCACTGCAGACGACCGAGTACCGCGAACACTTTGAACAGTCACCACCGTAGCACGAAAGTGTCGATTGCAGGACCTTTGGTAAGTCTCGTTTCAGTACACCGATATTACCAGTGTGTAGTTTCATCAGTTCTTTAAGAATTAAACTGCACCTTGCTTTCATATCCTGGCTGAATATCTTCTGTGCTTCACGCTTTTGTTCACGGGTGGACCCAGTAAACATGTCGGGACTGAAGTTAGCTTTGTAACCGCTGCACTTTCCACATTGGATCTAGAAGTTTCAAAGCACTATCAACTCCAGCAGATGATCTGGAATCTCCATCTGTTGTGACGTATTTTATGAGAATACCTTGTAGAGCCAAGTCTGTTCCGATATCTTTTCCCGTCTCGTATTCTGACAGCGGAGCAAATGGCGGCAAGTTTGCTGTGCAGTCAGGATGACCACCGGGACACGTCACGTGAATACCTTTGTTTCTTAACCAGGCTCCGGTCCAACAAAGTTTATTCTGGAAGCAGGCACTTACAATGAATTTTCTTTCAGTCATTGTTTCACACGCAAGTCCTATAGCTTGTGATGCATTCTGGCCCGGTTTCTTCCGACTTGTTATTGTCGTGGAGTTGTATCTCCCATCCATGGCTATGTTAATTTCATCACGTTCATTTCCACGTTTCATGTTAATGTCTTTCAGTAGCTCCACTTTTTGTGCCATATCTTTTTCATTTAGATCTGTTACAGCCGTTGATACCTTG
>NC_054705.1:25763294-25778347 GCF_016097555.1 Gigantopelta aegis
TGTCTACACAAGAACCCCTAACCTAGTTGGCACGCTTGAACTGGCCCTGCCTGCTGTCCACGTCTGAACCCCTTACCCAGTTTTCGCTCTTGAACCGGGCCAGGCAGCTATCATACACCCCAACCCCGTACCCAGTTAAAGGACTGGACCTGGCCCTGTCTGCTGTCCACACCCAATCACCATTTACAGTTTACGCACTATAACTGGCCAAGCATGGTGTCCACATCCGAACCCCGTACTCTGTTTTCGCTCTCTAACGGCGCCTGGCATCTATCAAACACCCCAACCCCATACCCAGTTAAAGGACTGGAACTGGCCGTGCCTGCTTTCCACACCCAATCACCATTTACAGTTTACTCACTAGAACTGGCCCTGCCTGCTGTCCATGCCCCAGGCCCGTATCCTGTTTTCACTATTGAACTGGCCCTGACATCTGTCACACACCCCAACCCTATATCCAGTTAAAGGAATGGAACTGACACTGTGTGCTGTCCACACCCAATCACCATTCACAGTTTACGCACTAGATCTGGTCCTGCACCACAACCATGTACACAGTTGACAAGCTTGAACTGGCCCTGCCTGCTGTCCACGTCCCTAACCCGTACCCAGTTTTCCCTCTTGAACCGGTCCTGGCAGGTGTCACACACCCCAACCCCATACCCAGTTAAAGAACTGGAACTGGCCCTGCCTACTTTCCACACCCAATCATTATTCACAGCATACGCACTAGAACTGGCCCTGCCTGTTGTCCACGCACAAACCCCGTACTCAGTTTTCACCCTTGAAACGGGCGTGGCAACTATCAGAGACCCCAACCCCACACCCAGTAATAGGATTAATGTCCCCACCAAATCACCATTCACAGTTTTCGCACCAGAACTAGCCCTGCCTGATGTCCATGCCCCAACCCCATGTTTTCGCTATTGTGGGCCTGGCATCTATCACACACCCCAACCCTATACCCAGTTAAAGGACTGGAACTGGCCCTGCCTGCTGTCCACACCCAATCACCATTTACAGTTTACGCACTAGAACTGGCCCTGCCTGCTGTCCACGCCCGAACCCCCCTGTTTTCGCTCTTGAACCGGGCCTGGCATCTATCACACACCCCAACCCAATACCCAGTTAAAGGACTGGAACTGCTGTCCACACCCAATCACCATTCACAGTTTACGCACTAGAATGCCCCCCCGTACACAGTTGCTTGAACTGGCCCACTGTCCACTTGTAACTGAACCGGGCCTGGCATCTATCACACACCCCAACCCCATACCCAGTTAAAGGACTGGAACTGGCCCTGCCTGCTGTCCACGTCCACCCAATCACCATACCCTTATCTGTTTTCGCACTGAACTGGAACTGGCCCTGCCTGCTGTCCACGCCCCAACCCCGTACCCAGTGTTTCGCTCTTGAACCCTGGCATCTATCACACACCCCAACCCCATACCCAGTTAAAGGACTGGAACTGGCCCTGCCTGCTGTCCACACCCAATCACCATTTACAGTTTACGCACTATAACTGGCCCAGCATGGTGTCCACGTCCGAACCCCGTACTCTGTTTTCGCTCTCTAACCGGGCCTGGCATCTATCTAACACCCCAACCCCATACCCAGTTAAAGGACTGGAACTGGCCCTGCCTGCTGTCGACACCCAATCACCATTTACAGTTTACGCACTAGAACTGGCCCAGCATGCTAGTGTCCACGCCCGAACCCCGTACCCTGTTTTCGCTCTCTAACCGGGCCTGGCATCTATCAAACACCCCAACCCCATACCCAGTTAAAGGACTAGAACTGGCCGTGCCTACTTTCCACACCCAATCACCATTCACAGTTTGCGCACCAGAACTGGCCCTGCCTGCTGTCCATGCCCCAACCCAGTATCCTGTTTTCGCTATTGAACTGGCCCTGGCATCTGTCACACACCCCAACCCAATACCCAGTTAAAGGACTGGAACTGGCCCTGCCTGCTCCACACCCAATCACCATTCACACAAGAACCCCACAACCTACACAGTTTACACGCTTGAACTGGCCCTGCCTGCTGTCCACGTCCGAAACCCCGTACCCAGTTTTCGCTCTCTGAACCGGGCCTGGCATCTATCATACACCCCAACCCCATACCCAGTTAAAGGACTGGAACTGGCCCTGCCTGCTGTCCACACCCAATCACCATTCACAGTTTATGCACTAGTTTACGCACTATAACTGGACCTGCCTGCTGTCCACACCCGAAACCCCGTACCCAGTTTTCGCTCTTGAACCGGGCCTGGCATCTATCAAACACCCCAACCCCATACCCAGTTAAAGGACTGGAACTGGCCCTGCCTGCTGTCCACACCCAATCACCATTCACAGTTTACGCACTAGAACTGGCCCTGCCTGCTGTCCATGCCCCAACCCCGTACCTGTTTTCGCTATTGAACTGGCCCTGGCATCTGTCACACACCCCAACCCCATACCCAGTACAAAGGACTGGAACTGGCCCTGCCTGCTGTCCACACCCAATCACCATTCACAGTTGGCACACTAGAACTGGCCCTGCCTGCTGTCCACGTCCCAACCCCGTACCCAGTTTTCGCTCTTGAACGGGCCTGGCAGCTATCATACACCCCAACCCCGTACCCAGTTAAAGGACTGGAACTGGCCCTGCCTGCTGTCCACACCCAATCACCATTCACAGTTTATGCACTAGAACTGGCCCTGCCCTGTCCATGTCCGAAACCCGTACCCTGTTTTCGCTATTGTTGGCCTGGCATCTATCACACACCCCAACCCCATACCCAGTTAAAGGACTGGAACTGGCCCTGCCTGCTGTCCACACCCAATCCCCATTTACAGTTACAGCACTAGAACTGGCCCTGCCTGCTGTCCACGTCCGAACCCCGTACCCAGTTTTCGCTCTTGAACCGGGCCTGGCAGCTATCATACACCCCAACCCCGTACCCAGTTAAAGGACTGGAACTGGCCCTGCCTGCTGTCCACACCCAATCACCATTTACAGTTTTACGCACTAGAACTGGCCACACCCTGGTGTCCACGTCCGAACCCCGTACGTCCGAAACCCTGTTTTCGCTCTTGAACCGGGCCTGGCATCTATCTAACACCCCAACCCCATACCCAGTTAAAGGACTGGAACTGGCCCTGCCTGCTGTCGACACCCAATCACCATTTACAGTTTACTCACTAGAACTGGCCCCATAGCCTGTGTCCACGCCCGAACCCCGTACCCTGTTTTCGCTCTCTAACCGGGCCTGGCATCTATCAAACACCCCAACCCCATACCCAGTTAAAGGACTAGAACTGGCCGTGTCTACTTTCCACACCCAATCACCGTTCACAGTTTGCGCACAAGAACTGGCCCTGCCTGCTGTCCATACCCCAGCCCAGTATTCTGTTTTCGCTATTGAACCAACACTGGCATCTGTCACACACCCCAACCCAATACCCAGTTACATAACTGGAACTGGCCCTGCCTGCTGTCTACACAAGAACCCCTAACCTAGTTGGCACGCTTGAACTGGCCTTGCCTGCTGTGCACGTCCGAAACCCTTACCCAGTTTTCGCTCTTGAACCGGGCCTGGCAGCTATCATACACCCCAACCCCGTACCCAGTTAAAGGACTGGAACTGGCCCTGTCTGCTGTCCACACCCAATCACCATTTACAGTTTACGCACTATAACTGGACCAGCATGGTGTCCACACCCGAACCCCGTACTCTGTTTTCGCTCTCTAACCGGGCCTGGCATCTATCAAACACCCCAACACCATACCCAGTTAAAGGACTAGAACTGGCCGTGCCTGCTTTCCACACCCAATCACCATTCACAGTTTATGCACTAGAACTGGCCCTGCCTGCTGTCCATGCCCTAGGCCCGTATCCTGTTTTCACTATTGAACTGGCCCTGACATCTGTCACACACCCCAACACTATATCCAGTTAAAGGAATGGAACTGACACTGTGTGCTGTCCACACCCAATCACCATTCACAGTTTACGCACTAGATCTGGTCCTGCACCACAACCATGTACACAGTTGACAAGCTTGAACTGGCCCTGCCTGCTGTCCACGTCCCTAACCCGTACCCAGTTTTCCCTCTTGAACCGGGCCAGGCAGCTATCATACACCCCAACCCCGAACCCAGTTAAAGGACTGGACCTGGCCATTCCTGCTGTCTACACAAGAACCCCTTACCTAGTTGGCATGCTTGAACTGGCCTTGCCTGCTGTCCACTTCTGAACCCCTTACCCAGTTTTCGCTCTTGAACCGGGCCTGGCAGCTATCATACACCCCAAACCCGTACCCAGTTAAAGGACTGGACCTGGCCCTGCCTGCTGTCCACACCCAATCACCATTTGCAGTTTACGCACTATAACTGGCCAAACATGGTGTCCACGCTAAAACCCCGTACACTGTTTTCGCTCGCTAACCGGGCCTGGCATCTATCTAACACCCCAACCCCATACCCAGTTAAAGCACTGGAACTGGCCCTGCCTGCTGTCGACACCCAATCACCATTTACAGTTTATTCACTAGAACTGGCCCAGTATAGCTAGTGTCCACGCCCGAACCCCGTACCCTGTTTTCGCTCTCTATCCGGGCCTGGCATCTATCAAACACCCCAACACCACACCCAGTTAAAGGACTAGAACTGGCCGTGCCTGCTTTCCACACCCAATCACCATTCACAGTTTATGCACTAGAACTGGCCCTGCCTGCTGTCCATGCCCCAGACCCATATCCTGTTTTCACTATTGAACTGGCCCTGACATCTGTCACACACCCCAACCCTATACCCAGTTAAAGGAATGGAACTGACACTGTGTGCTGTCCACACCCAATCACCATTCACAGTTTACGCACTAGATATGGTCCTGCACCACAACCATGTACACAGTTTACACGCTTGAACTGGCCCTGCCTGCTGTCCACGCCAAAACCCCGTACTCTGTTTTCGCTCTCTAACCGGGCCTGGCATCTATCAAACACCCCAACCCCATACCCAGTTAAAGGACTAGAACTGGCCGTGCCTACTTTCCGCACCCAATCACCGTTCACAGTTTAGGCACTAGAACTTGCCCATCATACCCTATTCCCAGTTACAGGACTGGAACTGGCACTACCTGCTGTCCACGTCCGAAACCCTTACCCAGTTTTTGCTCTTGAACAGGGCCTGGCAGCTATCATACACTCCAACAACGAACCCAGTTAAAGGATTGGAACTGGCCTGCCTGCTGTCCACACCCAATCACCATTTACAGTTTACGCACTAGAACTGGCCCTGCCTGGTGTCCACGCCCGAACCCCGTACCCTGTTTTTGCTCTCTAACCGGGCCTGGCATCTATCACACACCCCAACCCCATACCCAGTTAAAGGACTGGAACTGGCCGTGCCTACTTTCACACACCCAATCACCATTCACAGTTTGCGCACCAGAACTGGCCCTGCCTGCTGTCCACGCCCGAACCCCGTACCCTGTTTTCGCTCTTGAACCGGGCCTGGCATCTATCACACACCCCAACCTAATACCCAGTTAAAGGACTGGAACTGGCCCTGCCTGCTGTCCACACCCAATCACCATTCACAGTTTGGCGCACTAGAACTGGCCCTGCCTGCTGTCCACGTCCGAACCCCGTACTCTGTTTTCGCTCTTGAACCGGGCCTGGCATCTATCACACACCCCAACCCCATACCCAGTTAAAGGACTGGAACTGGCCCTGCCTGCTGTCCACACCCAATCACCATTTACAGTTTACGCACTTGAACTGGCCCTGCCTGTGTCCACGCCCGAACCCCGTACCCAGTTTTCGCTCTTGAACCGGGCCTGGCAGCTATCATACACCCCAACCGCATACCCAGTTAAAGGACTGGAACTGGCCCTGCCTGCTGTCCACACCCAATCACCATTCACAGTTTACGCACTAGAACTGGTCCTGCCTGCTGTCCATGCCCCAACCCCGTAATCTGTTTTCGCTATTGAACTGACCCTGGTATCTGTCACACACCCCAACCCAATACCCAGTTAAGAGGACTGGAACTGGCCCTACCTGCTGTCCACACAAGAACCCCTTACCTAGTTGGCACACTTGAACTGGCCCTGCCTGCTGTCCACGTCCGAAACCCTTACCCTGTTTTCGCTCTTGAACCGGGCCTGGCAGCTATCATACACCCCAACCCCGTACCCAGTTAAAGGACTGGAACTGGCCATGCCTGCTGTCCACACCCAATCCCCATTTACAGTTTACGCACTAGAACTGGCCCTGCGCTGGTGTCCACGTCTGAAACCCGTACCCAGTTTTCGCTCTTGAACCGGGCCTGGCAGCTATCATAACACCCCAACCCCATACCCAGTTAAAGGACTGGAACTGGCCCTGCCTGCTGTCCACACCCAATCACCATTTACAGTTTACGCACTAGAACTGGCCCTGCCTGGTGTCCACGTCCGAACCCCGTACCCTGTTTTCGCTCTCTAACCGGGCCTGGCATCTATCAAACACCCCAACCCCATACCCAGTTAAAGGACTAGAACTGGCCGTGCCTACTTTCCACACCCAATCACCATTCACAGTTTTTGCACCAGAACTGGCCCTGCCTGCTGTCCATGCCCCAACCCAGTACCCTGTTTTCGCTCTTGAACCGGGCCTGGCATCTATCACACACCCCAACCCAATACCCAGTTAAAGGACTGGAACTGGCCCTGCCTGCTGTCTACACCCAATCACCATTTACAGTTTGGCACACTAGAACTGGCCCTGCCTGCTGTCCACGTCCGAACCCCTTACCCAGTTTTCGCTCTTGAACCGGGCCTGGCAGCTATCATACACCCCAACCCCGTACCCAGTTAAAGGACTGGAACTGGCCCTGCCTGCTGTCCACACCCAATCACCATTTACAGTTTACGCACTAGAACTGGCCCTGCCTGCTGTCCACGCCCCAACCCCGTATTCTGTTTTCGCTTGAACTCTAACCGGGCCTGGCATCTATCAAACACCCCAACCCCATACCCAGTTAAAGGACTGGAACTGGCTGCCTGCCTGAAACCCCTTTCCACACCCAATCACCATTTACAGTTTAAGCACTGGAACTGGCCCTGCCTGCTGTCCACACCCAATCACCATTTACAGTTTACGCCTAGAACTGGCCCAGCATGGTGTCCACACCCGAACCCCATACTCTGTTTTCGCTCTCTATCCGGGCCTGGCATCTATCAAACACCCCAACCCCATACCCAGTTAAAGGACTAGAACTGGCCCTGCCTGCTTTCCACACCCAATCACCATTCACAGTTTACGCACTAGAACTGGCCCTGCCTGCTGTCCATGCCCCAACCCCGTATCCTGTTTTCACTATTGAACTGGCCCTGACATCTGTCACACACCCCAACCCTATACCCAGTTAAAGGAATGGAACTGACACTGTGTGCTGTCCACACCCAATCACCATTCACAGTTTTACGCACTAGATCTGGTCCTGCACCACAACCATGTACACAGTTGACAAGCTTGAACTGGCCCTGCCTGCTGTCCACGTCCCAAACCCGTACCCAGTTTTCGCTCTTGAACCGGTCCTGGCAGGTGTCACACACCCCAACCCCATACCCAGTTAAAGAACTGGAACTGGCCCTGCCTACTTTCCACACCCAATCATTATTCACAGTTTACGCACTAGAACTGGCCCTGCCTGCTGTCCATGCCCAAACCCCGTACCCAGTTTTCACCCTTGAACCGGGCCTGGCATCTATCACACACCCCAACCCCATACCCAGTTAAAGGACTACTGGCCGGGCCCTGCCTGCTGTCCACACCCAATCACCATTCACAGTTTTCGCACCAGAACTGGCCCTGCCTGCTAGTGTCCATGCCCCAACCCCGTACCCTGTTTTCGCTATTGAATTGGCCCTGGCATCTGTCACACACCCCAACCCAATACCCAGTTAAAGGACTGGAACTGGCCATACCTGCCGTCTACACAAGAACCCCTTACCTAGTTGGCACGCTTGAACTGGCCCTGCCTGCTGTCCACGTCTGAACCCCTTACCCAGTTTTCGCTCTTGAACCGGGCCTGGCAGCTATCATACACCCCAACCCCGTACCCAGTTAAAGGACTGGACCTGGCCCTGCCTGCTGTCCACACCCAATCACCATTTACAGTTTACGCACTATAACTGGCCCAGCATGGTGTCCACGTCCGAACCCCGTACTCTGTTTTCGCTCTCTAACCGGGCCTGGCATCTATCTAACACCCCAACCCCATACCCAGTTAAAGGACTGGAACTGGCCCTGCCTGCTGTCGACACCCAATCACCATTTACAGTTTACTCACTAGAACTGGCCCAGCATAGCTAGTGTCCACGCCCGAACCCCGTACCCTGTTTTCGCTCTCTAACCGGGCCTGGCATCTATCAAACACCCCAACCCCATACCCAGTTAAAGGACTAGAACTGGCCGTGCCTACTTTCCACACCCAATCACCATTCACAGTTTGCGCACCAGAACTGGCCCTGCCTGCTGTCCATGCCCCAACCCAGTATTCTGTTTTCGCTATTGAACCAACACTGGCATCTGTCACACACCCCAACCCAATACCCAGTTACATAACTGGAACTGGCCCTGCCTGCTGTCTACACAAGAACCCCTAACCTAGTTGGCACGCTTGAACTGGCCTTGCCTGCTGTGCACGTCCGAAACCCTTACCCAGTTTTCGCTCTTGAACCGGGCCTGGCAGCTATCATACACCCCAACCCCGTACCCAGTTAAAGGACTGGAACTGGCCCTGCCTGCTGTCCACACCCAATCACCATTTACAGTTTACGCACTATAACTGGCCCAGCATGGTGTCCACGCCCGAACCCCGTACTCTGTTTTCGCTCTCTAACCGGGCCTGGCATCTATCAAACACCCCAACCCCATACCCAGTTAAAGGACTAGAACTGGCCGTGCCTGCTTTCCACACCCAATCACCATTCACAGTTTATGCACTAGAACTGGCCCTGCCTGCTGTCCATGCCCCAGGCCCGTATCCTGTTTTCACTATTGAACTGGCCCTGACATCTGTCACACACCCCAACCCTATACCCAGTTAAAGGAATGGAACTGACACTGTGTGCTGTCCACACCCAATCACCATTCACAGTTTACGCACTAGATCTGGTCCTGCACCACAACCATGTACACAGTTGACACGCTTGAACTGGCCCTGCCTGCTGTCCACGTCCCAAACCCCGTACCCAGTTTTCACCCTTGAACCGGGCCTGGCAAGTATCACACACCCCAACCCCATACCCAGTTAAAGGACTGGAACTGGCCTGATGTCTTTCCACACCCAATCACCATTCACAGTTTGCGCACCAGAACTGGCCCTGCCTGCTGTCCATGCCCCAACCCCGTATTCTGTTTTCGCTATTGAATTGGCCCTGGCATCCTTCACACACCCCAACCCAATACCCAGTTAAGAGGACTGGAACTGGCCATTCCTGCTGTCTACACAAGAACCCCTTACCTAGTTGGCACGCTTGAACTGGCCCTGCCTGCTGTCCACGTCTGAACCCCTTACCCAGTTTTCGCTCTTGAACCGGGCCTGGCAGCTATCATACACCCCAACCCCGTACCCAGTTAAAGGACTGGACCTGGCCCTGCCTGCTGTCCACACCCAATCACCATTTACAGTTTACGCACTATAACTGGCCCAGCATGGTGTCCACGCCAAAACCCCGTACTCTGTTTTCGCTCTCTAACCGGGCCTGGCATCTATCTAACACCCCAACCCCATACCCAGTTAAAGGACTGGAACTGGCCCTGCCTGCTGTCGACACCCAATCACCATTTACAGTTTATTCACTAGAACTGGCCCAGCATAGCTAGTGTCCACGCCCGAACCCCGTACCCTGTTTTCGCTCTCTAACCGGGCCTGGCATCTATCAAACACCCCAACCCCATACCCAGTTAAAGGACTAGAACTGGCCGTGCCTGCTTTCCACACCCAATCACCATTCACAGTTTATGCACTAGAACTGGCCCTGCCTGCTGTCCATGCCCAACCCCGTATCCTGTTTTCACTTGAACCGGCCCTGGCATCTTCACACACCCCAACCCCATACCCAGTTAAAGGACTGGAACTCTGTCACACACCCCAACCCTATACCCAGTTTACAGGACTGGAACTGGCACTGCCTGCTGTCCACGTCCGAAACCCACCCAGTTTTTGCTCACCATGGCAGCTATCACAGTTTACGTACCCAGTTAAAGGACTGGAACTGGCCCTGCCTGCTGTCCACACCCAACCATGTACACAGTTTACACGCTACTAGAACTGGCCCTGCCTCCTGTCCATGCCTGAACCGGGCCCCGTATCACTGTTTAATACTAGTTGAACTGGCCCTGGCCATCTGTCACACACCCCAACCCCATACCCAGTTTTAGGACTAGAACTGGCCCTGCCTGCTGTCCACGTCCGAAACCCCGTACCCAGTTTTCGCTCTTGAACCGGGCCTGGCACAGCTATCATACACCCCAACCCCATACCCAGTTAAAGGACTGGAACTGGCCCTGCCTGCTGTCCACACCCAATCACCATTTACAGTTTTGGCACTAGAACTGGCCCTGCCTGCTGTCCACGCCCGAAACCCCGTACCCTGTTTTCGCTCTTGAACCGGGCCTGGCAGCTATCATACACCCCAACCCCGTACCCAGTTAAAGGACTGGAACTGGCCCTGCCTGCTGTCCACACCCAATCACCATTCACAGTTTACGCACTAGAACTGGCCCAGCATGGTGTCCACGTCCGAACCCCGTACCCTGTTTTCGCTCTCTAACCGGGCCTGGCATCTATCAAACACCCCAACCCCATACCCAGTTAAAGGACTAGAACTGGCCGTGCCTGCTTTCCACACCCAATCACCATTCACAGTTTGCGCACCAGAACTGGCCCTGCCTGCTGTCCATGCCCCAACCCAGTATTCTGTTTTCGCAATTGAACCAACACTGGCATCTGTCACACACCCCAACCCAATACCCAGTTACATAACTGGAACTGGCCCTGCCTGCTGTCTACACAAGAACCCCTAACCTAGTTGGCACGCTTGAACTGGCCTTGCCTGCTGTGCACGTCCGAAACCCTTACCCAGTTTTCGCTCTTGAACCGGGCCTGGCAGCTATCATACACCCCAACCCCGTACCCAGTTAAAGGACTGGAACTGGCCCTGCCTGCTGTCCACACCCAATCACCATTTACAGTTTATGCACTAGAACTAGCCCTGCCTCCTGTCCATGCCCCAGCCCAGTATCCTGTTTTTACTATTGAACTGGGCCTAACATCTGTCACACCCCAACCCTATACCCAGTTAAAGGACTGGAACTGGCCCTGCCTGCTGTCCACTGGCCTCTGTCCATGCCCCAACCCCGTATCCTGTTTTCACTATTGAAACGGGCCTGGCATCTATCACAACACCCCCCATACCCAGTTAAAGGACTGGAACTGGCCCTGCCTGCTGTCCACACCCAATCACCATTTACAGTTTACGCACTAGAACTGGCCCTGCCTGCTGTCCACGTCCGAACCCCGTACCCTGTTTTCGCTCTTGAACTGGCCTGGGCCTGGCATCTATCAAACACCCCAACCCCATACCCAGTTAAAGGACTGGAACTGGCCCTGCCTGCTGTCCACACCCAATCACCATTTACAGTTTACGCACTAGAACTGGCCCAGCATGGTGTCAACGCCCGAACCCCGTACCCTGTTTTCGCTCTCTAACCGGGCCTGGCATCTATCAAACACCCCAACCCCATACCCAGTTAAAGGACTAGAACTGGCCGTGCCTACTTTCCACACCCAATCACCATTCACAGTTTGCGCACCAGAACTGGCCCTGCCTGCTGTCCATGCCCCAACCCAGTATTCTGTTTTCGCAATTGAACCAACACTGGCATCTGTCACACACCCCAACCCAATACCCAGTTACATAACTGGAACTGGCCCTGCCTGCTGTCTACACAAGAACCCCTAACCTAGTTGGCACGCTTGAACTGGCCTTGCCTGCTGTGCACGTCCGAAACCCTTACCCAGTTTTCGCTCTTGAACCGGGCCTGGCAGCTATCATACACCCCAACCCCGTACCCAGTTAAAGGACTGGAACTGGCCCTGTCTGCTGTCCACACCCAATCACCATTTACAGTTTACGCACTATAACTGGACCAGCATGGTGTCCACACCCGAACCCCGTACTCTGTTTTTGCTCTCTAACCAGGCCTGGCATCTATCAAACACCCCAACACCATACCCAGTTAAAGGACTGGAACTGGCCCTGCCTGCTGTCCACACCCAATCACCATTTACAGTTACGCACTTTACCCGCACTTTAGCAACTGGCCCAGCCTGCTGTGTCCACACGTCCGAACCCCGTACCCTGTTTTCGCTCTCTAACCGGGCCTGGCATCTATCAAACACCCCAACCCCATACCCAGTTAAAGGACTGGAACTGGCCCTGCCTGCTGTCCACACCCAATCACCATTCACAGTTTATGCACTAGAACTGGCCCTGCCTGCTGTCCATGCCCCAGCCCCGTATCCTGTTTTCACTATTGAACTGGCCCTGACATCTGTCACACACCCCAACCCTATACCCAGTTAAAGGAATGGAACTGACACTGTGTGCTGTCCACACCCAATCACCATTCACAGTTTACGCACTAGATCTGGTCCTGCACCACAACCATGTACACAGTTGACACGCTTGAACTGGCCCTGCCTGCTGTCCACGTCCCAAACCCGTACCCAGTTTTCGCTCTTGAACCGGTCCTGGCAGGTGTCACACACCCCAACCCCATACCCAGTTAAAGAACTGGAACTGGCCCTGCCTACTTTCCACACCCAATCATTATTCACAGCATACGCACTAGAACTGGCCCTGCCTGTTGTCCACGCACAAACCCCGTACTCAGTTTTCACCCTTGAAACGGGCGTGGCAACTATCAGAGACCCCAACCCCACACCCAGTAATAGGATTAATGTCCCCACCAAATCACCATTCACAGTTTTCGCACCAGAACTAGCCCTGCCTGATGTCCATGCCCCAACCCCATATTTTGTTCTCGCTATTGAATTGGCCCTGGCAACCTTCACACACCCCAACCCAATACCCAGTTAAGAGGACTGGAACTGGCCCTACCTGCTGTCCACACCCAATCAGAACAGTTTACGCACTAGAACCCCTTACCTAGTTGGCACGCTTGAACTGGCCCTGCCTGCTGTCCACGTCTGAACCCCTTACCCAGTTTTCGCTCTTGAACCGGGCCTGGCAGCTATCATACACCCCAACCCCGTACCCAGTTAAAGGACTGGAACTGGCCCTGCCTGCTGTCCACACCCAATCACCATTTACAGTTTACGCACTATAACTGGCCCAGCATGGTGTCCACGTCCGAACCCCGTACTCTGTTTTCGCTCTCTAACCGGGCCTGGCATCTATCTAACACCCCAACCCCATACCCAGTTAAAGGACTGGAACTGGCCCTGCCTGCTGTCGACACCCAATCACCATTTACAGTTTACTCACTAGAACTGGCCCAGCATAGCTAGTGTCCACGCCCGAACCCCGTACCCTGTTTTCGCTCTCTAACCGGGCCTGGCATCTATCAAACACCCCAACCCCATACCCAGTTAAAGGACTAGAACTGGCCGTGCCTACTTTCCACACCCAATCACCATTCACAGTTTGCGCACCAGAACTGGCCCTGCCTGCTGTCCATGCCCCAACCCAGTATTCTGTTTTCGCTATTGAACCAACACTGGCATCTGTCACACACCCCAACCCAATACCCAGTTACATAACTGGAACTGGCCCTGCCTGCTGTCTACACAAGAACCCCTAACCTAGTTGGCACGCTTGAACTGGCCTTGCCTGCTGTGCACGTCCGAAACCCTTACCCAGTTTTCGCTCTTGAACCGGGCCTGGCAGCTATCATACACCCCAACCCCGTACCCAGTTAAAGGACTGGAACTGGCCCTGTCTGCTGTCCACACCCAATCACCATTTACAGTTTACGCACTATAACTGGACCAGCATGGTGTCCACGCCCGAACCCCGTACTCTGTTTTCGCTCTCTAACCGGGCCTGGCATCTATCAAACACCCCAACACCATACCCAGTTAAAGGACTAGAACTGGCCGTGCCTGCTTTCCACACCCAATCACCATTCACAGTTTATGCACTAGAACTGGCCCTGCCTGCTGTCCATGCCCCAGGCCCGTATCCTGTTTTCACTATTGAACTGGCCCTGACATCTGTCACACACCCCAACCCTATACCCAGTTAAAGGAATGGAACTGACACTGTGTGCTGTCCACACCCAATCACCATTCACAGTTTTACGCACTAGATCTGGTCCTGCACCACAACCATGTACACAGTTGACAAGCTTGTTAAAACTGGCCCTGACCCCTGCTGTCACAAACAGTTTCCACGCACAAACCCTTAACCCAGCAACTATCACAGACCCCAACCCCACACCCAGTAATAGGACTAATGTCCCCACCAAATCACCATTCACAGTTTGCGCACCAGAACTGGCCCTGCCTGATGTCCATGCCCCAAGTATTCTGTTTTCGCTATTGAATTGGCCCTGGCATCCTTCACACACCCCAACCCAATACCCAGTTAAGAGGACTGGAACTGGCCATTCCTGCTGTCTACACAAGAACCCCTTACCTAGTTGGCACGCTTGAACTGGCCCTGCCTGCTGTCCACGTCTGAACCCCTTACCCAGTTTTCGCTCTTGAACCGGGCCTGGCAGCTATCATACACCCCAACCCCGTACCCAGTTAAAGGACTGGACCTGGCCCTGCCTGCTGTCCACACCCAATCACCATTTACAGTTTACGCACTATAACTGGCCCAGCATGGTGTCCACGCCAAAACCCCGTACTCTGTTTTCGCTCTCTAACCGGGCCTGGCATCTATCTAACACCCCAACCCCATACCCAGTTAAAGGACTGGAACTGGCCCTGCCTGCTGTCGACACCCAATCACCATTTACAGTTTATTCACTAGAAC
>NC_054705.1:25778547-25794215 GCF_016097555.1 Gigantopelta aegis
CTGGCCGTGCCTACTTTCCACACACAATCACCATTCACAGTTTGCGCACCAGAACTGGCCCTGCCTGCTGTCCATGCCCCAACCCAGTATTCAGTTTTCGCAATTGAACCAACACTGGCATCTGTCACACACCCCAACCCAATACCCAGTTACATAACTGGAACTTGCCCCCCCCCCCCCCCCCCCCCCCTGCTGTCTACTCAAGAACCCCTAACCTAGTTGGCACGCTTGAACTGGCCTTGCCTGCTGTGCACGTCCGAAACCCTTACCCAGTTTTCGCTCTTGAACCGGGCCTGGCAGCTATCAAACACCCCAACACCATACCCAGTTAAAGGACTAGAACTGGCCGTGCCTGCTTTCCACACCCAATCACCATTCACAGTTTGTGCACTAGCACTGGCCCTGCCTGCTGTCCATGCCCCAGGCCCGTATCCTGTTTTCACTATTGAACTGGCCCTGACATCTGTCACACACACAGTTAAACGAATGGAACTGACACTGTGTGCTGTCCACACCCAATCATCATTCACAGTTTACGCACTAGATCTGTCCCTGCACCACAACCATGTACACAGTTGACACGCTTGAACTGGGCCTGGCAAGTATCACAGACCACAACCCCACACCCAGTAACAGGACTAATGTCCACACCTAATCACCATTCACAGTTTGCGCACCAGAACTGGCACTGCCTGCTGTCCATGCCCCAACCCCATATTCTGTTTTCGCTATTGAATTGGCCTTGGCATCCTTCACACACCCCAACCCAATACCCAGTTAAGAGGAATGGAACTGGCCATGCCTCCTGTCTACACAAGAACCCCTTACCTAGTTGGCACGCTTGAACTGGCCCTGCCTGCTGTCCACGTCTGAACCCCTTACCCAGTTTTCGCTCTTCAACCGGGCCTAGCAGCTATCATACACTCCAACCCCGTACCCAGTTAAAGGACTGGAACTGACCCTGTGTGCTGTCCACACCCACTCACCATTCACAGTTTACGCACTAGATCTGGTCCTGCACCGTAACCCCGTACACAGTTGACACGCTTGAACTGGCCCTGACTGCTGTCCACGTCCCAACCCCGTACCCAGTTTTCGCTCTTGAACCGGGCCTGGCAGCTATCATACACCCCAACCCCGTACCCAGTTAAAGGACTAGAACTGGCCGTGCCTACTTTCCACACACAATCACCATTCACAGTGTATGCACTAGAACTGGCCCTGCCTCCTGTCCATGCCCCAGCACAGTATCCTGTTTTCACAATTGAACTGGCCCTAACATCTGTCACACACCCCAACCCTATACCGAGTTACAGGACTGGAACTGGCACTACCTGCTGTCCACAACCGAAACCCTTACCAAGTTTTTGCTCTTGAACTGGGCCTGGCAGCTATCATACACTACAACCACGAACCCAGTTAAAGGACTAGAACTGACCTTGCCTGCTTTCCACATCCAATTACCATTCACAGTTTGCGCACTAGAATTAGCCCTGCCTGCTGTCCATGCCCCAGCCCCGTATCCTGTTTTCACTATTGAACTGGCCCTGACATCTGTCACACACCCCAACCCTATACCCAGTTAAAGGAATGGAATTGACACTGTGTGCTGTCCACACCCAATCATCATTCACAGTTTACGCACTAGATCTGGTCCTGCACCACAACCATGTACACAGTTGACACGCTTGAACTGGCCCTGCCTGTCGTCCACGCACAAACCACGTACTCAGTTTTCACCCTTGAACCGGGCCTGGCAAGTATCACAGACCCCAACCCCACACCCAGTAACAGGACTAATGTCCACACGCAATCACCATTCACAGTTTGCGCACCAGAACTGGCCCTGCCTGCTGTCCATGCCCCAACCCCGTATTCTGTTTTCGCTATTGAATTGGCCCTGGCATCCTTCACACACCCCAACCCAATACCCAGTTACGAGGACTGGAACTGGCCATTCCTGCTGTCCACACCCAATCACCATTTACAGTTTATTCACAAGAACTGGCCCAGCATAGCTAGTGTCCACGCTCCAGAACCCCGTACCCTGTTTTCGCTGTCTAACCGGGGCTGGCATCTATCAAAGACCCCAACACCATATCCAGTTAAAGGACTAGAACTGGCCGTACCTGCTTTACACACCCAATCACCATTCACAGTTTGCGCACCAGAACTGGCCCTGCCTCCTGTCCATGCCCCAGCCCCGTATCCTGTTTTCACTATTGAACTGGCCCTAACATCTGTCACACACCCCAAACCTATACCCAGTTAAAGGAATGGAACTGGCGCTGCCTCCTGTCTACGTCCGAAACCCTTACCCAGTTTTTGCTCTTGAACCGGGCCTAGTAGCTATCATACACTCGAACCCCATACCCAGTTAAAGGACTGGAACTGGCCCTGCCTGCTGTCTACACCCAATCACCATTCACAGTTTGCGCACCAGAACTGGCCCTGCCTGCTGTCCATACCCCAACCCAGTATTCTGTTTTCGCAATTGAACCAACACTGGCATCTGTCACACACCCAAACCCAATACCCAGTTAAGAGGACTGGAACTGGCCATGCCTGCCGTCTACACAACAACCCCTTACCTAGTTGGCACGCTTGAACTGGCCTTGCCTGCTGTCCACGTCTGAACCCATTACCTAGTTTTCGCGCTTGAACCGGGCATGGCAGCTATCATACACCCCAATCCCGTACCCAGTTAAAGGACTCGACCTGGCCCTGCCTGCTGTCCACTCCCAATCACCATTTACAGTTTACGCACTATAACTGGCCCAGCATGGTGGCCACGCCCGAACCCCGTACACTGTTTTCGCTCTCTAACAGGGCCTGTCATCTATCTAACACCCCAACCCCATACCCAGGTAAAGGACTGGAACTGGCCCTGCCTGCTGTCGACTCCCAATCACCATTTACAGTTTATTCACTAGAACTGGCCCAGCATAGCTAGTGTCCACGCCCGAACCCCGTATCCTGTTTTCGCTATCTAACCGGGCCTGTCATCTATCAAACACCCCAACACCATACCAAGTTAAAGGACTAGAACTGGCCTTGCCTGCTTTCCACATCCAATCACCATTCACAGTTTGCGCACCAGAACTGGCCCTACCTGCTGTCCATGCCCCAAACCGTATTCTGTTTTTGCTATTGAATTGGCCCTGGCATCCTTCACACAAACCAGCTCATTTAAGAGGACTGGAACTAGCCATGCCTGCTGTCGACACCCAATCACCATTTACAGATTATGCACTATAACTGGACCAGCATGGTGTCCACACCCGAACCCCGTGCTCTGTTTTCGCTCTCTAACAGGGCCTGGCATCCATCAAACACCCCAACATCATACCCAGTTAAAGGACTAGAACTGGCCGTGCCTGCTTTCCTCACCCAATCACCATTCACAGATTATGCACTAGAATTAGCCCTGCCTGCTGTCCATGCCCCAGCCCCGTATCCTGTTTTCACTATTGAACTGGCCCTGACATCTGTCACACACCCCAACCCTATACCCAGATAAAGGAATGGAACTGACACTGTGTGCTGTCCACACCCAATCATCATTCACAGTTTACGCACTAGATCTGGTCCTGCACCAAAACCATGTACACAGTTGACACACTTGAACTGGCCCTGCCTGTTGTCCACGCACAAACCCCGTACTCAGTTTTCATCCTTGAACCGGGCGTGGCAACTATCGCAGACCCCAACCCCACACCCAGTAATAGGACTAATGTCCACACCCAATCACAATACAAAGTTTTCGCACCAGAACTGGACCTGCCTTGATGTCCATGCCGCAACCCCATATTCTGTTCTCGCTATTGAATTGGCCCTGGCATCCTTCACACACCCCAACCCAATACCCAGTTAAGAGGACTGCAACAGGCCATACCTGACGTCTACACAAGAACCCCTTCCCTAGTTGGCACGCTTGAACTGGCCCTGCCTGCTGTCCACGTCTGAACCCCTTACCCAGTTTTCGCTCTTGAATCGGGCCTGGCAGCTATCATACACCCCAACCCCGTACCCAGTTAAAGGACTGGACCTGGCCCTGCCTGCTGTCCACACCCAATCACCATTTACAGTTTACGCACTATAACTGGCCCAGCATGGTGTCCACGTCCGAACCCTGTACTCTGTTTTTGCTCTCTAACCGCGCCTGGCATCTATCTAACACCCGAACCCCATACCCAGTTAAAGGACTGGAACTGGACCTGCCTGCTGTCGACACCCAATCACCATTTACAGTTTACTCACTAGAACTGGCCCAGCATAGCTAGTGTCCACGCCCGAACCCCGTATCCTGTTTTCGCTCTCTAACCGGGCCTGGCATCTATCAAACACTCCAACCCCACACCCAGTTAAAGGACTAGAACTGGCCGTGCCTACTTTCCACACACAATCACCATTCACAGTTTATGCACTAGAACTTGCCCTGCCTCCTGTCCATGCCCCAGCCACGTATACTGTTTTCACTATTGAACTGGCCCTAACATCTGTCACACACCCCAACCCTATACCGAGTTACAGGACTGGAACTGGCACTACCTGCTGTCCACATCCGAAACCCTTACAAAGTTTTTGCTCTTGAACCGGGCCTGGCAGCTATCATACACTCCAACCACGAACCCAGTTAAAGGACTGGAACTGGCCCTGCCTGCTGTCCATACCCAATCACCATTTACAGTTTACGCACTATAACTGCCCCAGCATGGTGTCAACGCCCGAACCCCGTACCCTCTTTTCGCTCTCTATCCCGGCCTGGCATCTATCAAACACCCCAACCCCATACCCACTTAAAGGACTAGAACTGGCCGTGCCTACTTTCCACACCCAATCACCATTCACAGTTTATGCACTAGCACTGGCCCTGCCTGCTGTCCATGCCCCAGGCCCGTATCCTGTTTTCACTATTGAACTGGCCCTGACATCTGTCACACACCCAGTTAAACGAATGGAACTGACACTGTGTGCTGTCCACACCCAATCATCATTCACAATTTACGCACTAGATCTGGCCCTGCACCACAACCATGTACACAGTTGACACGCTTGAACTGGCCTTGGCAAGTATCACAGACCACAACCCCACACCCAGTAACAGGACTAATGTCCACACCCAATCACCATTCACAGTTTGCGCACCAGAACTGGCACTACCTGCTGTCCATGCCCCAACCCCATATTCTGTTTTCGCTATTGAATTGGCCTTGGCATCCTTCAACCACCCCAACCCAATACCCAGTTAAGAGGAATGGAACTGGCCATGCCTGCTGTCTACACAAGAACCCCTTACCTAGTTGGCACGCTTGAACTGGCCCTGCCTGCTGTCCACGTCTGAACCCCTTACCCAGTTTTCGCTCTTCAACCGGGCCTGGCAGCTATCATACACTCCAACCCCGTACCCAGTTAAAGAACTGGAACTGACCCTGTGTGCTGTCCAGACCCAATCACCATTCACAGTTTACGCACTAGATCTGGTCCTGCACCGTAACCCCGTACACAGTTGACACGCTTGAACTGGCCCTGACTGCTGTCCACGTCCCAACCCCGTACCCAGTTTTCGCTCTTGAACCGGGCCTGCCAGCTATCATACACCCCAAACCCGTACCCAGTTAAAGGACTAGAACTGGCCGTGCCTACTTTCCACACACAATCACCATTCACAGTTTATGCACTAGAACTGGCCCTGCCTCCTGTCCATGCCACAGCCCCGTATCCTGTTTTCACAATTGAACTGGCCCTAACATCTGTCACACACCCCAACCCTATACCGAGTTACAGGACTGGAACTGGCACTACCTGCTGTCCACATCCGAAACCCTTACCAGTTTTTGCTATTGAACCGGGCCTGGCAGCTATCATACACTCCAACCACGAACCCAGTTAAAGGACTGGAACTGGCCCTGCCTGCTGTCCATACCCAATCACCATTTACAGTTTACGCACTAGAACTGGCCCAGCATGGAGTCAACGCCCGAACTCCGTACCCTGTTTTGCCTCTCTATCCGGGCCTGGCATCTATCAAACACCCCAACCCATATCCAGTTAAAGGACTAGAACTGGCCGTGCCTACTTTCCACACACAATCACCATTCACAGTTTGCGCACCAGAACTGGCCGTGCCTCCTGTCCATGCCCCAGCCCCGTATCCTGTTTTCACTATTGAACTGGCCCTAACATCTGTCACACACCCCAAACCTATACCCAGTTAAAGGAATGGAACTGGCCCTGCCTACTGTCTACGTCCGAAACCCTTACCCAGTTTTTGGTCTTGAACCGGGCCTAGTAGCTATCATACACTCGAACCCCGTACCCAGTTAATGGACTGGAACTGGCCCTGCCTGCTGTCCACACTCAATCACCATTCACAGTTTGCGCACCAGAACTGGCCCTGCCTGCTGTCCATACCCCAACCCAGTATTCTGTTTTCGCAATTGAACAAACACTATCATCTGTCAAACACCCAAACCCAATACCCAGTTAAGAGGACTGGAACTGGCCATGCCTGCCATCTACACAACAACCCTTTACCAAGTTGGCACGCTTGAACTGGTCTTGCCTGCTGTCCACGTCTGAACCCATTACCTAGTTTTCGCGCTTGAACCGGGCCTGGCAGCTATCATACACCCCAATCCCGTACCCAGTTAAAGGACTCGACCTGGCCCTGCCTGCTGTCGACACCCAATCACCATTTACAGTTTATGCACTATAACTGGACCAGCATGGTGTCCACACCCGAACCCCGTACTCTGTTTTCGCTCTCTAACAGGGCCTGGCATCCATCAAACACCCCAACATCATACCCAGTTAAAGGACTAGAACTGGCCGTGCCTGCTTTCCACACCCAATCACCATTCACAGTTTATGCACTAGAATTAGCCCTGCCTGCTGTCCATGCCCCAGCCCCGTATCCTGTTTTCACTATTGAACTGGCCCTGACATCTGTCACACACCCCAACCCTATACCCAGTTAAAGGAATGGAATTGACACTGTGTGCTGTCCACACCCAATCATCATTCACAGTTTACGCACTAGATCTGGTCCTGCACCACAACCATGTACACAGTTGACACGCTTGAACTGGCCCTGCCTGTCGTCCACGCACAAACCCCGTACTCAGTTTTCACCCTTGAACCGGGCCTGGCAAGTATCACAGACCCCAACCCCACACCCAGTAACAGGACTAATGTCCACACGCAATCACCATTCACAGTTTGCGCACCAGAACTGGCCCTGCCTGCTGTCCATGCCCCAACCCAGTATTCTGTTTTCGCTATTGAACCAACACTGGCATCTGTCACACACCCCAACCCAATACCCAGTTACATAACTGGAACTGGCCCTGCCTGCTGTCTACACAAGAACCCCTAACCTAGTTGGCACGCTTGAACTGGCCTTGCCTGCTGTGCACGTCCGAACCCCTTACCCAGTTTTCGCTCTTGAACCGGGCCTGGCAGCTATCATACACCCCAACCCCGTACCCAGTTAAAGGACTGGAACTGGCCCTGCCTGCTGTCCACACCCAATCACCATTTACAGTTTACGCACTATAACTGGCCCAGCATGGTGTCCACGCCCGAACCCCGTACCCTGTTTTCGCTCTCTAACCGGGCCTGGCATCTATCAAACACCCCAACCCCATACCCAGTTAAAGGACTAGAACTGGCCGTGCCTACTTTCCACACCCAATCACCATTCACAGTTTGCGCACTAGAACTGGCCCTGCCTGCTGTCCATGCCCCCGGCCCGTATCCTGTTTTCACTACTGAACTGGCCCTGACATCTGTCACACACCCCAACCCCATACCCAGTTGAAGGACTGGAACTGGCCCTGCCTACTGTCGACACCCAATCACCATTTACAGTTTATGCACTATAACTGGACCAGCATGGTGTCCACACCCGAACCCCGTACTCTGTTTTCGCTCTCTAACAGGGCCTGGCATCCATCAAACACCCCAACATCATACCCAGTTAAAGGACTAGAACTGGCCGTGCCTGCTTTCCACACCCAATCACCATTCACAGTTTATGCACTAGAACTGGCCCTGCCTGCTGTCCATGCCCCAGCCCCGTATCCTGTTTTCACTATTGAACTGGCCCTGACATCTGTCACACACCCCAACCCTATACCCAGTTAAAGGAATGGAACTGACACTGTGTGCTGTCCACACCCAATCATCATTCACAGTTTACGCACTAGATCTGGTCCTGCACCACAACCATGTACACAGTTGACACGCTTGAACTGGACCTGCCTGTCGTCCACGCACAAACCCCGTACTCAGTTTTCACCCTTGAACCGGGCCTGGCAAGTATCACAGACCCCAACCCCACACCCAGTAACAGGACTAATGTCCACACGCAATCACCATTCACAGTTTGCGCACCAGAACTGGCCCTGCCTGCTGTCCATGCCCCGACCCCGTATTCTGTTTTCGCTATTGAATTGGCCCTGGCATCCTTCACACACCCCAACCCAATACCCAGTTAAGAGGACTGGAACTGGCCATTCCTGCTGTCTACACAAGAACCCCTTACCTAGTTGGCATGCTTGAACTGGCCCTGCCTGCTGTCCACGTCTGAACCCCTTACCCAGTTTTCGCTCTTGAACCGGCCCTGGCAGCTATCATACACCCCAACCCCGTACCCAGTTAAAGGACTGGACCTGGCCCTGCCTGCTGTCCACACCCAATCACCATTTACAGTTTACGCACTATAACTGGACCAGCATGGTGTCCACGCCCGAACCCCGTACTCTGTTTTCGCTCTCTAACCGGGCCTGGCATCTATCTAACACCCCAACCCCATACCCAGTTAAAGGACTGGAACTGGCCCTGCCTGCTGTCCACACCCAATCACCATTTACAGTTTACGCACTAGAACTGGCCCAGCATAGCTAGTGTCCACGCCCGAACCCCGTACCCTGTTTTCGCTATCTAACCGGGCCTGGCATCTATCAAACACCCCAACCCCATACCCAGTTAAAGGACTGGAACTGGCCCTGCCTGCTGTCCACACACAATCACCCATTCACAGGCGCACTAGAACTGGCCTGCCCTGTCCATCACCATTCACAGTTTGCGCACCAGAACTGGCCCTGCCTGCTGTCCATGCCCCAACCCCGTATTCTGTTTTCGCGCTATTGAACCGGCCCTGGCATCTATCACACACCCCAACCCCATACCCAGTTAAAGGACTGGAACTGGCCCTGTCTGCTGTCCACACCCAATCACCATTTACAGTTTACGCACTATAACTGGCCCAGCATGGTGTCCACACCCGAACCCCGTACTCTGTTTTCGCTCTCTAACCGGGCCTGGCATCTATCAAACACCCCAACCCCATACCCAGTTAAAGGACTAGAACTGGCCGTGCCTGCTTTCCACACCCAATCACCATTCACAGTTTATGCACTAGAACTGGCCCTGCCTGCTGTCCATGCCCCAGCCCCGTATCCTGTTTTCACTATTGAACTGGCCCTGACATCTGTCACACACCCCAACCCTATACCCAGTTAAAGGAATGGAACTGACACTGTGTGCTGTCCACACCCAATCATCATTCACAGTTTACGCACTAGATCTGGTCCTGCACCACAACCATGTACACAGTTGACACGCTTGAACTGGCCCTGCCTGTCGTCCACGCACAAACCCCGTACTCAGTTTTCACCCTTGAACCGGGCCTGGCAAGTATCACAGACCCCAACCCCACACCCAGTAACAGGACTAATGTCCACACCCAATCACCATTCACAGTTTGCGCACCAGAACTGGCCCTGCCTGCTGTCCATGCCCCAACCCAGTATTCTGTTTTCGCTATTGAACCAACACTGGCATCTGTCACACACCCCAACCCAATACCCAGTTACATAACTGGAACTGGCCCTGCCTGCTGTCTACACAAGAACCCCTAACCTAGTTGGCACTCTTGAACTGGCCTTGCCTTCTGTCCACGTCCGAAACCCTTACCCAGTTTTCGCTCTTGAACCGGGCCTGGCAGCTATCACACACCCCAACCCCATACCCAGTTAAAGGACTGGAACTGGCCCTGCCTGCTGTCCACACCCAATCACCATTTACAGTTTACGCACTAGAACTGGCCCTGCCTGCTGTCCATCCACACCCGAACCCCGTACTCTGTTTTCGCTCTTGAACCGGCCCTGGCATCTATCACACACCCCAACCCCATACCCAGTTAAAGGACTGGAACTGGCCGTGCCTGCTGTCCACACCCAATCACCATTCACAGTTTGCGCACCAGAACTGGCCCTGCCTGCTGTCCATGCCCCAACCCCGTATTCTGTTTTCGCTATTGAATTGGCCTGGCATCTCCTTCACACACCCCAACCCCATACCCAGTTAAAGGACTGGAACTGGCCCTGCCTGCTGTCTACACAAGAACCCATTTACCTAGTTGCACGCTTGAACTGGCCCTGCCTGCTGTCCACGTCTGAACCCCTTACCCAGTTTTCGCTCTTGAACCGGGCCTGGCAGCTATCATACACCCAACCCCATACCCAGTTAAAGGACTGGAACTGGCCCTGCCTGCTGTCCACACCCAATCACCATTCACAGTTTACGCACTAGAACTGGCCCTGCCTGAACACCAAACCCCGTACACAGTTGACACGCTTGAACTGGCCCTGACATGCTGTCCCACCCAACCCCGTACCCAGTTTTCGCTCTTGAACCGGGCCTGGCAGCTATCACACACCCCAACCCCATACCCAGTTAAAGGACTAGAACTGGCCGTGCCTACTTTCCACACCCAATCACCATTCACAGTTTGCGCACCAGAACTGGCCCTGCCTCTGTCCATGCCCCAACCCCGTACCCTGTTTTCACTATTGAACTGGCCCTAACATCTGTCACACACCCCAAACCTATACCCAGTTAAAGGACTGGAACTGGAACTGGCCCTGCCTGCTGTCCACGTCCGTCTAAACCCTTACCCAGTTTTCGCTCTTGAACCGGGCCTGGCAGCTATCATACACCCCAACCCCGTACCCAGTTAAAGGACTGGACCTGGCCCTGCCTGCTGTCCACACCCAATCACCATTTACAGTTTACGCACTATAACTGGCCCAGAATGGTGTCCACGTCCGAACCCCGTACTCTGTTTTCGCTCTCTAACCGGGCCTGGCATCTATCTAACACCCCAACCCCATACCCAGTTAAAGGACTGGAACTGGCCCTGCCTGCTGTCGACACCCAATCACCATTTACAGTTTACTCACTAGAACTGGCCCAGCATAGCTAGTGTCCACGCCCGAACCCCGTACCCTGTTTTCGCTCTCTAACCGGGCCTGGCATCTATCAAACACTCCAACCCCATACCCAGTTAAAGGACTAGAACTGGCCGTGCCTACTTTCCACACACAATCACCATTCACAGTTTATGCACTAGAACTGGCCCTGCCTCCTGTCCATGCCCCAGCCCCGTATACTGTTTTCACTATTGAACTGGCCCTAACATCTGTCACACACCCCAACCCTATACCCAGTTACAGGACTGGAACTGGCACTACCTGCTGTCCACATCCGAAACCCTTACCCAGTTTTTGCTCTTGAACCGGGCCTGGCAGCTATCATACACTCCAACCCCATACCCAGTTAAAGGACTGGAACTGGCCCTGCCTGCTGTCCACACCCAATCACCATTTACAGTTTACGCACTAGAACTGGCCCAGCATGGTGTCCACGCCCGAACCCCGTACCCTGTTTTCGCTCTCTAACCGGGCCTGGCATCTATCAAACACCCCAACCCCATACCCAGTTAAAGGACTAGAACTGGCCGTGCCTACTTTCCACACCCAATCACCATTCACAGTTTGCGCACCAGAACTGGCCCTGCCTGCTGTCCATGCCCCAACCCAGTATTCTGTTTTCGCAATTGAACCAACACTGGCATCTGTCACACACCCCAACCCAATACCCAGTTAAGAGGACTGGAACTGGCCATGCCTGCCGTCTACACAACAACCCCTAACCTAGTTGGCACGCTTGAACTGGCCTTGCCTGCTGTCCACGTCCGACCCCTTACCTAGTTTTCGCTCTTGAACCGGGCCTGGCAGCTATCATACACCCCAACCCCGTACCCAGTTAAAGGACTGGAACTGGCCCTGCCTGCTGTCCACACCCAATCACCATTTACAGTTTACGCACTATAACTGGCCCAGCATGGTGTCCACGCCCGAACCCCGTACTCTGTTTTTCGCTCTCTAACCGGGCCTGGCATCTATCACACACCCCAACCCCATACCCAGTTAAAGGACTGGAACTGGCCATGCCTGCTGTCTACACAACAATCCCATACCTAGTTGGCACACTTGAACTGGCCCTGCCTGCTGTCCACGTCCCAACCCCGTACCCAGTTTTCGCTCTTGAACCGGGCCTGGCAGCTATCATACACCCCAACCCCATACCCAGTTAAAGGACTGGAACTGGCCCTGCCTACTTTCCACACCCAATCATTATTCACAGCTTACGCACTAGAACTGGCCCTGCCTGTTGTCCACGCACAAACCCCGTACTCAGTTTTCACCCTTGAACCGGGCCTGGCAACTATCAAAGACCCCAACCCCACACCCAGTAACAGGACTAATGTCCACACCCAATCACCATTCACAGTTTGCGCACCAGAACTGGCCCTGCCTGCTGTCCATGCCCCAACCCCGTATTCTGTTTTCGCTATTGAATTGGCCCTGGCATCCTTCACACACCCCAACCCAATACCCAGTTAAGAGGACTGGAACTGGCCATGCCTGCCGTCTACACAAGAACCCCTTACCTAGTTGGCACGCTTGAACTGGCCCTGCCTGCTGTCCACGTCTGAACCCCTTATCCAGTTTTCGCTCTTGAACCGGGCCTGGCAGCTATCATACACCCCAACCCCGTACCCAGTTAAAGGACTGGACCTGGCCCTGCCTGCTGTCCACACCCAATCACCATTTACAGTTTACGCACTATAACTGGCACAGCATGGTGGCCACGTCCGAAACCCGTACTCTGTTTTCGCTCTCTAACAGGGCCTGTCATCTATCTAACACCCCAACCCCATACCCAGTTAAAGGACTAGAACTGGCCTTGCCTGCTTTCCCACACAATCACCATTCACAGTTTGTGCACCAGAACTGGCCCTGCCTGCTGTCCATGCCCCAACCCAGTATTCTGTTTTCGCTATTGAACCAACACTGGCATCTGTCACACACCCCAACCCAATACCCAGATACATAACTGGACCTGGCCCTGCCTGCTGTCTACACAGGAACTCCTAACCTAGTTGGCACTCTTCAACTGGCCTTGCCTGCTGTGCACGTCCGAAACCTTTACACAGTTTTCGCTCTTGAACCGGGCCTGGCAGCTATCATACAACCCAACCCCGTACCCAGTTAAAGGACTGGAACTGGCCGTGCCTACTTTCCATGCCCCAGCCCCATATCCTGTTTTCACTATTGAACTGGCCCTAACATCTGTCACAAACCAAAAACCTATACCCAGTTACAGGACTGGAACTGGCCCTGCCTACTTTCCACACCCAATCATTATTCACAGCGTACGGACTAGAACTGGCCCTGCCTGTCGTCCACGCACAAACCCCGTACTCAGTTTTCACCCTTGAACCGGGCCTGGCAACTATCACAGATCCCAACCCCACACCCAGTAATAGGACTAATCTCCACACCCAATCACCATTCACAGTTTGCGCACCAGAACTGGCCCTGCCTGCTGTCCATGCCCCAACCCCGTATTCTGTTTTCGCTATTGAATTGGCCCTGGCATCCTTCAAACACCCCAAGCCAATACCCAGTTAACAGGACTGGAACTGGCCATGCCTGCCGTCTACACAAGAACCCCTTACCTAGTCGGTACGCTTGAACTGGCCCTGCCTGCTGTCCACGTCTGAACCCCTTACCCAGTTTTCGCTCTTCAACCGGGCCTGGCATCTATCTAACACCCCAACCCCATACCCAGTTAAAGGACTGGAACTGGCCCTGCCTGCTGTCCACACCCAATCACCATTTACAGTTTACTCACTAGAATTGGCCCTGCATAGCTAGTGTGCACGCCAAAACCCCGTACCCTCTTTTCGCTCTCTATCCGGGCCTGTCTTCTATCAAACATTCCTACCGGCCTCGGTGGTGTCGTGGCCCTGCCTGCTGTCCATGCCCCAACCCAGTATTCTGTTTTCTCAATTGAACCAACACTGGCATCTGTCACACACCCCAACCCAATACCCAGTTACATAACTGGAACTGGCCCTGCCTGCTGTCTACACAAGAACCCCTAACCTAGTTGGCACGCTTGAACTGGCCTTGCCTGCTGTGCACGTCCGAAACCCTTACCCAGTTTTCGCTCTTGAACCGGGCCTGGCAGCTATCATACACCCCAACCCCGTACCCAGTTAAAGGACTGGAACTGGCCCTGACTGCTGTCCAGACCCAATCACCATTTACAGTTTACGCACTATAACTGGACCAGCATGGTGTCCGCACCCGAACCCCGTACTCTGTTTTCGCTCTCTAACCGGGCCTGGCATCTATCAAACATCCCAATACCATACCCTGTTAAAGGACTAGAACTGGCCGTGCCTGCTTTCCACACCGAATCACCATTCACAGTTTATGCACTACAACTGGCCCTGCCTCCTGTCCATGCCCCAGCCCCGTATCCTGTTTTCACTATTGAACTGGCCCTGATATCTGTCACACACCCCAACCCTATACCCAGTTAAAGGAATGGAACTGACACTGTGTGCTGTCCACACCCAATCACCATTCACAGTTTACGCACTAGATCTGGTCTAGCACCACAACCATGTACACAATTGACACGCTTGAACTGGCCCTGCCTGCTGTCCACGTCCCAAACCCGTACCCAGTTTTCGCTCTTGAACCGGTCCTGGCAGGTGTCACACACCCCAACCCCATACCCAGTTAAAGAACTGGAACTGGACCTGCCTACTTTCCACACCCAATCATTATTCACAGGTTACGCACTAGAACTGGCCATGCCTGTCGTCCACACACAAACCCCGTACTCAGTTTTAAACCTTGAACCGGGCCTGGCATGTATCACAGACCCCAACCCCAAACCCAGTAACAGGACTAATGTCCACACCCAATCACCATTCACAGTTTACGCACCAGAACTGGCCATTCCTGTTGTCCATGCCCAAGCCCCGTATCCTGTTTTCACTATTGAACTGGCTCTGACATCTGTCACACTCATCAACCCTATACCCAGTTAAAGGACTGGACCTGGCCCTGCCTGCTGTCCACACCCAATCACCATTTACAGTTTACGCACTATAACTGGCCCAGCATGGTGTCCACGCCAAAACCCTGTACTCTGTTTTCGCTATTGAATTGGCCATGGCATCCTTCACACACCCCAACCCAATACCCAGTTATGACGACATGGAACTGGCCATTCATGCTGTCTACACAAGAACCCCTTACCTAGTTGGCACGCTTGAACTGGCCCTGCCTGCTGTCCACGTCTGACCCCCTTACCCAGTTTTCGCTCTTGAACCGGCCCTGGCAGCTATCATACACCCCAAACCCGTACCCAGTTAAAGGACTGGACCTGGCCCTGCCTGCTGTCCACACCCAATCACCATTTACAGTTTACGCACTATAACTGGCCAAGCCTGG
>NC_054705.1:25794415-25810381 GCF_016097555.1 Gigantopelta aegis
GGTTAAGGTTTGGGGTCGTGACGATGTTAGGCCCGTTCAATATAAAAACAGGATACTGGGCTGGGGCGGACAGGAGGCCGGCAAGTTCTAGTGCATAACATGAAGGTTGTTGTGTGTGGAAAGTAGGCAGGGCCAGTTCTAGTCCTTAACGGTATGAGGGTTTGGAGTGTTTAATAATGTCAGGCCCGTTAAGAGCGAACAGGTACGGGGTTCGGGCGTGGACACTAGCTTGCGGGCAAGTTCTAGTGATAAACGTAAATGGTGATGGGTGTTCGACAGCAGCAGGGCCGTTCCAGTCCTTTAACTGGGTATGGGGTTGGGGTGTTTAGACTAGATGCAAGGCGCGTTAGAGACGAAAACAGAAGTACGGGGTTCGGACGTGGACACCATGTGGGCCCGTTATAGTGCGTAAACTGTAAGTGGTGATTGGGTGTGGACAGCAGACAGGGCCAGTTTCCAGTCCTTTAACTGGGTACGGGGTTTGGCGGTGTTCAATAGTGATACAGGATACGGGCCTGGGGCATGGACATCATGCCGGCCAGTTTCCGTGCGTAAAAACTGGGTAAGGGTTGCTTGGATGTGGACCCAAGTCCGGCACAGCCAGTTCTAGTCCTGTCACTGTGTCATGGGGTGTGGTGCATTAGCTGCAAGGCCCGGTTCAAGAGAGAAAACTGGGTAATGGTGATGGGCATGGACAGCACACAGATGTCAGTTTCCATTTCTACGTCGGATACAGGGTTTGGGTGTGTGACAAGATGTCAGGGCCATTCAATATTTAACACAGGATATGGGCCTGGGGCATGGCAGCAGGCAGGCCAGTTCTAGTTAGTAAACTGTAAATGGGTGATTGGGGTGTGACGGCAGGCAGGGGCCAGTTTCCAGTTCCTGTTACTGGGTTATGGGGTTGGGGTGTAGGATAGATGCCTTGCCCGGTTTCAGAGCGAAAACAGGTAAGGGTTCAGCACGTGCACACCATGCAGGGCCAGTTCAAGCGTGCCAACTGTGTAAGGGGTTCTTGTGTGAGACAGCACGCAAAAAAAAAAAAAAAAAATATGGCCAGTTCCAGTCCTCTTAACTGGGGATATGGTTGGGTGTGGGACCATTGCCAGTGCCAAGTTCAATAGCGAAACAGATATCGTTGTTGGGGCATGACAACAGTCGGGCCAGTTCTGGTGCCAAAACTGTGACTGGTGATTGGGTGTGGACAGTAGGCAGGGCTATTTCTAGTGCATAATCTGTGTTGGGGTGATGGGGTGTGTGATAGCAGGCCACGCCCGGTTCTAGTCCGAAAACTGAGTACGGGTGTCGGACGTTAACAATCATGCTGGGCCATTCCAGTTAAGGTAAACTGTGTGTCCTTGCGTGAGTGGGTGTGGACAGCAGCAGTGTCGGGCCAGTCTCAGGGTGTGTGGACAGAGGCGCTGCGTTGGTTCAATCTATAACAGGCTGCATAAACCGATACGGGGCAAAAACTGAGGACAGTTGGCCGACGTCGACAGCAGGTATGGCCAGTTCCAGTCCTACCGTTTACTGGGTATGGGCCATTTGGGGTGTGTTTGAACAGATGTTTAGGGCCAATTCAATCAAAAACAGAATACGGGGCTGGGGGCATGGACAGCAGGTAGGGCCATATTCTCAGTGCGCAAACTGCACTGTGAATGGTGATTTTGGTGTGGAATGCAGGCAGGGCAGTTCTAGTCCTGTTGTAACTGGGTATGGGATTGGGGTGTTGTAGATAGATGCCAGCCCGGTTAGAGAGCGGTGGGAACAGGGTACGGGTTCGGGCGTGGACACTAGCTATGCTGGTCCATTTCTAGTGAGGTAAACTGTAAATGGTGATTGGGTGTCGACAGCAGGCAAGGCCAGTTCCAGTCCTTTAACTGGGTATGGGGTTGGGGTGTTAGATAGATGCCAGGCCGGGTTAGAGAGCGAAAACAGAGTACAGGGTTTGGCGTGGACACCATGCTGGGCCAGTTATAGTGCGTAAACTGTAAATGGTGATTTGGTGTGGGACAGCAGGCAGGGCCAGTCCAGTCCTTTAACTGGGTATAGGGTTGTGAGTGTGGACACATGTCAGAGCCTAGTTCATAGTGAAAACAGGTACGGGGGCTTGGGCATGGACAACAGGAATGGCCCAGTTCTGGTGCGCAAACTGTGAATGGTGATTGGGTGTGAACATTAGTCCTGTTACTGGGTTTGTGGTTGGGATCTGTGATACATGTCAGGCCCGGTTCAAGTTTTAAAACTGAGTACGGGGTTTGTGTGTGGACGACAGGCACGGCCAGTTCTAGTGCGTAACCTGTGAATAATGATTGGGTGTGGAAAGTAGGCAGGTCCAGTTCCAGTTCTTTAACTGGGTATGGGGTTGGGGTGTGACACCTGCCAGGACCGGTTCAAGAGCGAAAACTGGGTACGGGTTTGGGACGTGGACAGCAGGCAGGGCCAGTTCAAGTGTGTCAATTGTGTACATGGTTGTGTTGCAGGACCAGATCTAGTGCGTAAACTGTGAATGGTGATTGGGTGTGGACAGCACACAGTGTCAGTTCCATTCCTTTAACTGGGTATAGGGTTGGGGTGTGTGACAGATATCAGGGACCAGTTCAATAGTGAAAACAGGATACGGGCTGGGGCATGGACAGGAGGCAGGGCCAGTTGTAGTGCATAAACTGTGAATGGTGATTCGGTGTGGAAAGCAGGCACGGCCAGTTCTAGTCCTTTAACAGGGTATGGTATTGGGATGTTTGATAGATGACAGGGCCCGGGTTAGAGAGCGAAAATAGGAGTACGGGGTTTCGGGTGTGGACACCATGCTGGTCCAGTTATAGTGCGTAAACTGTAAATGGTGATTGGGTCTGGAAAGCAGACAGGGCCAGTTCCAGTCCTTTAACTGGGTACGGGGTTGGGGTGTATGATAGCTGCCAGGCCCGGTTCAAGAGCGAAAACTAGGTAAGGGTTTCGGACGTGCACAGCAGGCAAGGCCAGTTCAAGCGTGCCAACTAGGTTAGGGGTTCTTGTGTAGACAGCAGGCAGGGCCAGTTCCAGTTATGTAACTGGGTATTGGGTTGGGGTGTGTGACAGATGCCAGTGTTGGTTCAATTGCGAAAACAGAATACTGGGTTGGGGCATGGACAGCAGGCAGGGCCAGTTCTGGTGCGCAAACTGTGAATGGTGATTGGGTGTGGAAAGTGGGCACGGCCAGTTCTAGTCCTTTAACTGGGTATGGGGTTGGGGTGTTTGATAGATGCCAGGCCCGGATAGAGAGCGAAAACAGGGTACGGGGTTCGGGCGTTGACACCATGCTGGGCCAGTTCTAGTGCGTAAACTGTAAATGGTGATTGGGTGTGGACAGCAGGCAGGGCCAGTTCCAGTCCTTTAACTGGGTTCGTGGGTGGAGTGTATGATAGCTGCAAGCCGCGGTTCAAGAGCAAAAACTGGGTAAGGGTTTCGGACGTGGACAGCAGGTAGTGCCAGTTCCAGTCCTGTAACTGGGTATAGGGTTAGGGTGTGTGACAGATGTTAGGGTCAGTTGAAAAGTGAAAACAGGATACGGGGCTGGGGCATGGACAGGAGGCAGGGCCAGTTCTCGTGTATAAACTGTGAATGGTGATTTTGTGTGGAAAGTAGGCACGGCCAGTTCTGGTCCTTTAACTGGGTATGGGGTTGGAATGTTTTATTTAACGACGCACTCAACACATTTTATTTACGGTTATATGGCGTCAGACATATGGTTAAGGACCACACAGATTTTGAGAGGAAACCCGCTGTCGCCACTACATGGGCTACTCTTCCGATTAGCAGCAAGGGATCTTTTATTTGCACTTCCCACAGGCAGGATAGCACAAACCATGGCCTTTGTTGAACCAGTTATGGATCACTGGTCGGTGCAAGTGGTTTACACCTACCCATTGAGCCTTGCGGAGCACTCACTCAGGGTTTGGAGTCGGTATCTGGATTAAAAATCCCATGCCTCGACTGGGATCCGAACCCAGTACCTACCAGGCTGTAGACCGATGGCCTGCCACGACACCACCGAGGCCGGTAGGAATGTTTGATAGATGCCAGCCCGGATAGAGAGCGAAAACAGGGTACGGGGTTCTGGCGGGCACACTAGCTATGCAGGGCCAGTTCTAGTGAGTATACTGTAAATGGTGATTGGGTGTGGACAGCAGGCAGGGCCAGTTCCAGTCCTTTAACTGGGTATGGGGTTGGGGTGTTAGATAGATGCCAGGCCCGGTTGAAGAGCGAAAACTGGGTAAGGGGTTCAGACGTGGACAGCAGGCAGGGCCAGTTCAAGCGTACCAACTAGGTAAGGGGTTCTTGTGTAGACGGCAGGCATGGCCAGTTCCAGTCCTCTTAACTGGGTATTGGCTTGGGGTGTTTGAAGGATGCCAGGGCCAATTCAATAGCGAAAACAGAATACGGGGTTGGGGCATGGACAGCAGGCAGGGCCAGTTCTGGTGCGCAAACTGTGAATGGTGACTGGGTGTGGAGATTAGTCCTATTACTGGGTGTGGGGTTGGGATCTGTGATAGTTGCCAGGCCCGGTTCAAGGGTGAAAACTGAGTACGGGGTTTGTGCGTGGACGACAGGCAGGGCCAGTTCAAGCGTGTCAACTGTGTACATGGTTGTGGTGCAGGACCAGATCTAGTGCGTAAACTGTGAATGATGATTGGGTGTGGACAGCACACAGTGTCAGTTCCATTCCTTTAACTGGGTATAGGGTTGGGGTGTGTGACAGATGTCAGGGCCAGTTCAATAGTGAAAACAGGATACGGGGCTGGGGCATGGACAGCAGGCAGGGCTAATTCTAGTGCATAATCTGTGAATGGTGATTGGGTGTGGAAAGCAGGCACGGCCAGTTCTAGTCCTTTAACTGGGTATGATGTTGGGGTGTTTGATGGATGCCAGGCCCTGTTAGAGAGCGAAAACAGAGTACGGGGTTCGGGTGTGGACACCATGCTGGTCCAGTTATAGTGCATAAACTGTAAATGGTGATTGGGTGTCGACAGCAGGCATGGCTAGTTCCAGTCCTCTTAAATGAGCTGGGGTGTTTGAAGGATGCCAGGGCCAATTCAATAGGAAAAACAGAATACGGTTTGGGGCATGGACAGCAGGTAGGGCCAGTTCTGGTGCGCAAACTGTGAATGGTGATTCGATGTGGAAAGCAGGCAAGGCCAGTTCTAGTCCTTTAACTTGGTATGGTGTTGGGGTGTTTGATAGATGCCAGGCCCGGTTAGATAGCGAAAACAGGGTACGGGGTTCGGGCGTGGACACTAGCTATGCTGGGCCAGTTCTAGTGAATAAACTGTAAATGGTGATTGGGTGTCGACAACAGGCAGGGCCAGTTCCAGTCCTTTAACTGGGTATGGGGTTGGGGTGTTAGATAGATGACAGGCCCTGTTAGAGAGCGGTTTTTGTGTTTTTTGTTTTTTTTTTTTTTTTTTTTTTTTACAGAGTACGGGGTTCTGGCGTGGCCACCATGCTGGGCCAGTTATAGAGCGTAAAACTGTAAATGGTGATTGGGAGTGGACAGCAGGCAGGGCCAGGTCGAGTCCTTTAAACTGGGTACGGGATTGGGGTGTATGATAGCTGCCAGGCCCGGTTCAAGAGCGAAAACTAGGTAAGGGGTTCAGACGTGGTCAGCAGGCAAGGACAGTTCAAGCGTGCCAACTAGGTAAGGGGTTGTTGTGTAGACGGCAGGCATGGCCAGTTCCAGTCCTCTTAACTGGGTATTGGGTTGGGGTGTGTGACAGATGCCAGTGTTGGTTCAATTGCGAAAACAGAATACTGGGTTGGGGCATGGACAGCAGGCAGGGCCAGTTCTGGTGCGCAAACTGTGAATGGTGATTGGGTGTGGAAAGTAGGCACGGCCAGTTCTAGTTCTTTAAGTGGGTATGGGGTTGGGGTGTTTGATTGATGCCAGGCCCGGATAGAGAGCGAAAACAGGGTACGGGGTTCGGGCGTTGACACCATGCTGGGCCAGTTATAGTGCGTAAACTGTAAATGGTGATTGGGTATGGACAGCAGGCAGGGCCAGTTCCAGTCCTTTAACTGGGTTTGTGGTTGGAGTGTATGATAGCTGCCAGGCCCGGTTCAAGAGCAAAAACTTGGTAAGGGTTTCGGATGTGGACAGCAGGTAGTGCCAGTTCCAGTCCTGTAACTCGGTATAGGGTTGGGGTGTGTGACAGATGTTAGGGCCAGTTCAATAGTGAAAACAGTATACGGGGCTGGGGCATGGACAGGAGGCAGGGCAAGTTCTAGTGCAAAAACTGTGAATGGTGATTATGTGTGGAAAGTAGGCACGGCCAGTTCTAGTCCTTTAACTGGGTGTGGGGTTGGAGTGTTTGATAGATGCCAGGCCCGGTTAGAGAGCGAAAACAGGGTACGGGGTTCTGGCGTGGACACTAGCTATGCTGGGCCAGTTCTAGTGAGTAAACTGTAAATGGTGATTGGGTGTCGACAGCAGGCAGGGCCAGTTCCAGTCCTTTAACTGGGTATGGGGTTCGGGTGTTAGATAGATGCCAGGCGCGGTTAGAGAGCAAAAACAAAGTACGGGGTTTGGACGTGGACACCATGCTGGTCCAGTTATAGTGCATAAACTGTAAATGGTGATTGGGTGTCGATAGCAGGCAGGGCCAGTTCCAGTCCTTCAACTGGGTATGGGGTTGGGGTGTGTGACAGATGTCAGGGCCAGTTCAATAGTGAAAACAGGATACGGGCCGGGGGCATGGATAGCAGGCAGGGCTAGTTCTGGTGCATAAACTGTGAATGGTGATTGTGTGTGGAAAGTAGGCACGGCCAGTTCTAGTCCTTTAACTGGGTATGGGGTTGGGGTGTTTGATAGATGCCAGGCCCGGTTAGAGAGCGAAAACAGGGAACGGGGTTCGGGCGTTGACACCATGCTGGGCCAGTTATAGTGCGTAAACTGTAAATGGTGGTTGGGTGTGGACAGCAGACAGGGCCAGTTCCTGTCCTTTAACTGGGTATAGGGTTGGGGTGTTTGACAGATGTCAGGGCCAGTTCAATAGTGAAAGCAGGATTCGGGCCTGGGGCATGGACAGCAGGCAGGGCCAGTTCTAGGGCATAAACTGTGAATGGTGATTGGGTGTGGAAAGCAGGAACGGCCAATTCTAGTCCTTTAACTGGCTATGGTGTTGGGTTGTTTGATAGATGCCAGGCCCGGATAGAGAGCGAAAACAGAGTATGGGGTTCGGGTGTGGGCACCATGCTGGTCCAGTTATAGTGCGTAAACTGTAAATGGTGATTGGGTGTGGACAGCAGACAGGGCCAGTTCCAGTCCTTTAACTGGGTACGGGGTTGGGGTGTATGATAGCTGCCAGGCCCGGTTCAAGAGCGAAAACTGGGTAAGGGTTTCGGACGTGCACAGCAGGCAAGGCCAGTTCAAGCGTGCCAACTAGGTTAGGGGTTCTTGTGTAGACAGCACGCAGGGCCAGTTCCAGTTATGTAAATGGGTATTGGGTTGGGGTGTGTGACAGATGCCAGTGTTGGTTCAATTGCGAAAACAGAATACTGGGATGGGGCATGGACAGCAGGCAGGGCCAGTTCTGTTGCGAAAACTGTGAATGGTGATTGGGTGTGGAAAGTAGGCACGGCCAGTTCTAGTCCTGTAACTGGGTATGGGGTTGGGGTGTTTGATAGATGCCAGGCCCGGTTAGAGAGCGAAAACAGGGTACGGGGTTCCGGCGTGGACACTAGTTATGCTGGGCCAGTTCTAGTGAGTAAACTATAAATGGTGATTGGGTGTCGACAGCAGGCAGTGCCAGTTCCAGTCCTTTAACTGGGTATGGGGTTGGGGTGTTAGATAGATGCCAGGCCCGGTTAGAGAGCGAAAACAGAGTACGGGGTTTTGGCGTGGACACCATGCTGGGCCAGTTATAGTGCGTAAACTGTAAATGGTGATTGGGTGTGGACAGCAGGCAGGGCCAGGTCCAGTCCTTTAACTGGGTACGGGTTTGGGGTGTATGATAGCTGCCAGGGCCGGTTCAAGAGCGAAAACTGGGTAAGGGTTTCGGACGTGCACAGCAGGCAAGGCCAGTTCAAGCGTGCCAACTAGGTTAGGGGTTCTTGTGTAGACAGCACGCAGGGCCAGTTCCAGTTATGTAAATGGGTATTGGGTTGGGGTGTGTGACAGATGCCAGTGTTGGTTCAATTGCGAAAACAGAATACTGGGATGGGGCATGGACAGCAGGCAGGGCCAGTTCTGTTGCGAAAACTGTGAATGGTGATTGGGTGTGGAAAGTAGGCACGGCCAGTTCTAGTCCTCTAACTGGGTATGGGGTTGGGGTGTTTGATAGATGCCAGGCCCGGTTAGAGAGCGAAAACAGGGTACGGGGTTCCGGCGTGGACACTAGTTATGCTGGGCCAGTTCTAGTGAGTAAACTATAAATGGTGATTGGGTGTCGACAGCAGGCAGTGCCAGTTCCAGTCCTTTAACTGGGTATGGGGTTGGGGTGTTAGATAGATGCCAGGCCCGGTTAGAGAGCGAAAACAGAGTACGGGGTTTTGGCGTGGACACCATGCTGGGCCAGTTATAGTGCGTAAACTGTAAATGGTGATTGGGTGTTGACAGCAGGCAGGGCCAGGTCCAGTCCTTTAACTGGGTACGGGTTTGGGGTGTATGATAGCTGCCAGGGCCGGTTCAAGAGCGAAAACTGGGTAAGGGGTTCAGACGTGGACAGCAGGCAGGGCCAGTTCAAGCATGCCAACTAGGTTAGGGGTTCTTGTGTAGAGAGCACGCAGGGCCAGTTCCAGTTATGTAAATGGGTATTGGGTTGGGGTGTGTGACAGATGCCAGTGTTGGTTCAATTGCGAAAACAGAATACTGGGATGGGGCATGGACAGCAGGCAGGGCCAGTTCTGGTGCGAAAACTGTGAATGGTGATTGGGTGTGGAAGTAGGCACGGCCAGTTCTAGTCCTTTAACTGGGTATGGGATTGGACTGTTTGATAGATGCCAGGCCCGGTTTGAGAGCGAAAACAGGGTACGGGGTTCGGGCGTGGACACTAGTTATGCTGGGCCAGTTCTAGTGAGTAAACTGTAAATGGTGATTGGGTGTGGACAGCAAGCAGGGCCAGGTCCAGTCCTTTAACTGGGTACGGGTTTGGGATGTATGATAGCTGCCAGGCCCGGTTCAAGAGCGTAAACTGGGTAAGGTGTTCAGACGTGGACAGCAGGCAGGGCCAGTTCAAGCGTGCCAACTAGGTAAGTGGTTCTTGTGTAGACGGCAGGTATGGCCAGTTCCAGTCCTCTTAAATGGGTTGGGGTGTGTGAAGGATGCCAGGGCCAATTCAATAGCGAAAACAGAATACGGTTTGGGGCATGGACAGCAGGCAGGGCCAGTTCTGGTGCGCAAACTGTGAATGGTGATTGGGTGTGGAAAGCAGGTACGGCCAGTTCTAGTCCTTTAACTGGGTATGGTGTTGGGGTGTTTGATAGATGCCAGCCCCGGTTAGACAGCGAAAACAGGGTACGGGGTTCGGGCGTGGACACTAGCTATGCTGGGCCAGTTCTTGTGAATAAACTGTAAATGGTGATTGGGTGTGGACAGCAGGAATGTCCAGTTCCAGTCCTCTTAACTGGGTATTGGGTTGGAGTGTTTGAAGGATGCCAGGGCCAATTCAATAGCGAAAACAGAATACGGTTTGGGGCATGGACAGCAGGCAGGGGGACAGTTCTGGTGCGCAAACTGTGAATGGTGATTGGGTGTGGACATTAGTCCTATTACTGGGTTTGCGGTTGGGGTCTTCGATAGTTGCCAGGCCCGGTTCAAGAGCGAAAAACTGGGTAAGGGTTTCGCACGTGCACTGCAGGCAAGGCCAGTTCAAGCGTGCCAACTAGGTTAGGGGTTTGGGGTGTGTAGACAGCAGGCAGGGCCAGTTCCAGTTATGTAACTGGGTATTGGGTTGGGGTGTGTGACAGATGCCAGTGTTGGTTCAATTGCGAAAACAGAATACTGGGTTGGGGCATGGACAGCAGGCAGGGCCAGTTCTGGTGCGCAAACTGTGAATGGTGATTGGGTGTGGACATTAGTCCTATTACTGAGTGTGCGGTTGTAGTCTTCGATAGTTGCCAGGCCCGGTTCAAGAGCGAAAACTGGGTAAGGGTTTCGCACGTGCACTGCAGGCAAGGCCAGTTCAAGCGTGCCAACTAGGTTAGGGGTTCTTGTGTAGACAGCAGGCAGGGCCAGTTCCAGTTATGTAACTGGGTATTGGGTTGGGGTGTGTGACAGATGCCAGTGTTGGTTCAATTGCGAAAACAGAATACTGGGTTGGGGCATGGACAGCAGGCAGGGCCAGTTCTGGTCCTTTAACTGGGTATGGGGTTGGGGTGTTTGATGGAGGCCAGGCCAGGATAGAGAGCGAAAACAAGGTACGGGGTTCGGACGTTGACACCATGCTGGGCCATTTCTAGTGCGTAAAGTGTAAATGGTGATTGGGTGTGGACAGCAGGCAGGGCCAGTTCCAGTCCTTTAACTGGGTTCGTGGTTAGAGTCTATGATAGCTGCCAGGCCCAGTTCAAGAGCGAAAACTGGGTACGAGTTAGGGACGTGGACAGCAGGCAGGGTCAGTTCAAGCGTGTCAACTGTGTACATGGTTGTGGTGCAGGACCAGATCTAGTGCGTAAACTGTGAATGGTGATTGGACGTGGACAACAGGTAGTGCCAGTTCCAGTCCTGTAACTGGTTATAGGGTTGGGGTTCGTGACAGGTGTTAGGCCCAGTTCAATAGTAAAAACAGGATACTGGGCTGGGGCATGGACAGGAGGCAGGGCAAGTTCTAGTGCATAAACAGTGAATGGTGATTGTGTGTGGAAAGTAGGCAGGGCCAGTTCTAGTCCTTTAACTGGGTATGGGGTTGGAGTGTTTAATAGATGTCAGGCCCGGTTAGAGAGCGAAAACAGGGTACGGGGTTCGGGCGTGGACACTAGCTATGCTGGGCAAGTTCTAGGGAGTAAACTGTAAATGGTGATTGGGTGTCGACAGCAGGCAGGGCCAGTTCCAGTCCTTTAACTGGGTATGGGGTTGGGGTGTTAGATAGATGCCAGGCGCGGTTAGAGAGCGAAAACAGAGTACGGGGTTCGGACGTGGACACCATGTTGGGCCAGTTATAGTTCGTAAACTGTAAATGGTGATTGGGTGTGGACAGCAGGCAGGGCCAGGTCCAGTCATTTAACTGGGTTCGTGGTTGGAGTGTATGATAGCTGCCAGGCCCGGTTCAAGAGCAAAAACTTGGTAAGGGTTTCGGATGTGGACAGCAGGTAGTGCCAGTTCCAGTCCTGTAACTCGGTATAGGGTGGGGGTGTGTGACAGTTGTTAGGGCCAGTTCAAATGTGAAAACAGGATACGGTGCTGGGGCATGGGCAGGAGGCAGGGCCAGTTCTAGTGCATAAACTGTGAATGGTGATTTTGTGTGGAAAGTAGGCACGGCCAGTTCTGGTTCTTTAACTGGGTATGGGGTTGGGGTGTGTGACACCTGCCAGGACCGGTTCAAGAGCGAAAACTGGGTACGAGTTAGGGACGTGGACAGCAGGCAGGGTCAGTTCAAGCGTGTCAACTGTGTACATGGTTGTGGTGCAGGACCAGATCTAGTGCGTAAACTGTGAATGGTGATTGGGTGTGGACAGCACACAGTGTCAGTTCCATTCCTTTAACTGGGTATATGGTTGGGGTGTGTGACAGATGTCAGGGCCAGTTCAATAGTGAAAACAGGATACGGGCCTGGGGCATGGACAGCAGGCAGGGCCAGTTCTAGTGCGTAAACTGTGAATGGTGATTGGGTGTGGAAAGCAGGCAAAGCCAGTTCTAGTCCTTTAACTGGGTATGGGGTTGGGGTGTATGATAGCTGCCAGGCCCGGTTCAAGAGAGAAAACTGGGGAAGGGTTTCGGACATGCACAGCAGGCAAGGCCAGTTCAAGCGTGCCAACTAGGTTAGGGTTTCGTGTGTGGACACCATGCTGGTCCAGTTATAGTGCGTAAACTGTAAATGGTGATTGGGTGTGGACAGCAGACAGGGACAGTTCCAGTCCTTTAACTAGGTACGGGGTATGATAGCTGCCAAGCCCGGTTCAAGAGCGAAAACTGGGTAAGGGTTTCGGACGTGCACAGAAGGCAAGGCCAGTTCAAGCGTGCCGACTAGGTTAGGGGTTCTTGTGTAGACAGCAGGCAGGGCCAGTTCCAGTTATGTAACTGGGTATTGGGTTGGGGTGTGTGACAGATGCCAGTGTTGGTTCAATTGCGAAAACAGAATACTGGGTTGGGGCATGGACAGCAGGCAGGGCCAGTTCTGGTGCGCAAACTGTGAATGGTGATTGGGTGTGGAAAGTAGGCACGGCCAGTTCTAGTCCTTTAACTGGGTATGGGGTTGGGGTGTTTGATAGAGGCCATGCCAGGATAGAGAGCGAAAACAAGGTACGGGGTTCGGACGTTGACACCATGCTGGGCCAGTTCTAGTGCGAAAAGTGTAAATGGTGATTGGGTGTGGACAGCAGGCAGGGCCAGTTCCAGTCCTTTAACTGGGTTCGTGGTTGGAGTGTATGATAGCTGCCAGGCCCAGTTCAAGAGCGAAAACTGGGAAAGGGTTTCGGACGTGGACAACAGGTAGTGCCAGTTCCAGTCCTGTAACTGGTTACAGGTTTGGGGTGCGTGACAGATGTTAGGCCCAGTTCAATAGTATAAACAGGATACTGGGCTGGGGCATGGACAGGAGGCAGGGCAAGTTCTAGTGCATAAACAGTGAATGGTGATTGTGTGTGGAAAGTAGGCAGGGCCAGTTCTAGTCCTTTAACTGGGTATGGGGTTGGAGTGTTTAATAGATGCCAGGCCCGGTTAGAGAGCGAAAACAGGGTACGGGGTTCGGGCGTGGACACTAGCTATGCTGGGCAAGTTCTAGTGAGTAAACTGTAAATGGTGATTGGGTGTCGACAGCAGGCAGGGCCAGTTCCAGTCCTTTAACTGGGTATGGGGTTGGGGGTGTTAGATAGATGCCAGGCGCGGTTAGAGAGCGAAAACAGAGTACGGGGTTCGGACGTGGACAACCATGTTGGGCCAGTTATAGTTCGTAAACTGTAAATGGTGATTGGGTGTGGACAGCAGGCAGGGCCAGGTCCAGTCATTTAACTGGGTTCGTGGTTGGAGTGTATGATAGCTGCCAGGCCGGTTCAAGAGCAAAAACTTGGTAAGGGTTCGGATGTGGACAGCAGGTAGTGCCAGTTCCAGTCCTGTAACTCGGTATAGGGTGGGGGTGTGTGACAGATGTTAGGGCCAGTTCAAATGTGAAAACAGGATACGGGGCTGGGGCATGGACAGGAGGCAGGGCCAGTTCTAGTGCATAAACTGTGAATGGTGATTGTGTGTGGAAAGTAGGCACGGCCAGTTCTAGTCCTTTAACTGGGTACGGGGTTGGGGTGTATGATAGCTGCCAGGCCCGGTTCAAGAGCGAAAACTGGGTACGCGGTTGGGACGTGGACAGCAGTCAGGGCCAGTTCAAGCATGTCAACTGTGTACGGGGTTACGGTGCAGGACCAGATCTAGTGCGAAAACTGTGAATGGTGATTGGGTGTGGACAACACAGGGTCAGTTCCAGTCCTTTAACTTGGTACGGGGTTGGAGTGTATGATAGCTGCCAGGCCCGGTTCAAGAGCCAAACCTGGTAAGGGTTTCGGACGTGGACAGCAGGCAGGGCCAGTTCCAGTCTTGTAACTGGGTATAGGTTTGGGGTGTGTGTGACAGATGTTAGGGCCAGTTCAATAGTGAAAACAGTATACGGGCCTGGGGCATGGACAGGAGGCAGGGCCAGTTCTAGTGCATACACTGTGAATGGTGATTGTGTGTGGAAAGTAGGCCCGGCCAGTTCTAGTCCTTTAATGGGTATGGGGTTGGAGTTGTTTGATAGATGCCAGTCCCGGTTAGAGAGCGAAAACAGGGTACGGGGTTCGGACGTGGACAACACAGTTTAGTCTAAAGTAAATGGTGATTGGGGTGGCAGAGGAGGGCCACCAGTCCTTTAACTGGGTAGGGTTTTGGGGTGTTATATCCGGCCCGGTTAAGAGGAAAAACGGGTGGGGTTCGGGGTGAAAAGCAGGGGGCGTTGGGTGCCAACTGGTAAAGGGGTTTTGTGTGACGCGGATGGCCATTCCAGTCCTTTAACTGGGTAGGGTTGGGGGTTAAAAATCCGGGCAAATTCAAAGGAAAACAAATACGGGGTTGGGGCTGGAACAGGGGGCAGTTCGTCCCTAAACTGGGTTATGGGGGGTTTGGGTGGGGTGTAAAGGGGCCCGGTTCAAGGGGAAAACTGGGTAGGGTTTGTTGGTGGACACAGGCAGCCCAGTTCAAGGGCAATGGGTTTGGGGGTTGGGTGCAGGGCCAATTGTCGAAACGGAATGGGTTGGGTGGGACAATTATCCTTTTTACTGGGGGTTGGGTTTGTAGGGCCGGGCCCTTTCAAAGTAAAACGGTAGGGTTGGAGGGAAGGCAGGGCCGTTAAGGCAAAAGTGAGGGGTTTGGGTTGGGACCAACTTCCCGTAAAACTTAAGGTGTTGGGTGTGACGGAAAGGGCAGTTCTTTTTAACTGTTAGGGTTGGGGGTTTTGGAAGAGCAGGGCCGTTAAAGGAAAAAGGTACGGGGTGGGGTGCAGGGCCAGTTCTGTGCTAAATGTAAAGGGATGGGTGTGGAAGCACAGGGCCAGTTCCAGTCTTTAACTGGGTACGGGGTTGGGTGTATGATAGCTCCGGCCCGGTTCAAGAGCAAAACTGGGAAGGGTTTTCGGACGTGGACAGCAGCAGGCCAGTTCCATCTTTAACGGGATGGTTTGGGTGTGGAAGAGAGGGCCATTCAATAGGAAAACAGTTCGGGGTTGGGCATGGAAGGAGGCAGGGCCGTTTGTGCAAAAACTGGAATGGTGATTGTTGTGGAAATAACCCGGGTTTTGTTTTCTGGGGGGGGGGGGGATAGTCAGCCCGGTTAAGGGAAAACGGGAGGGGTTGGGCGGAACTAAAGGGCCATTCTAGGAAAACTGTAAATGGGATTGGGTGTGAAGAGGCAGGGCCAGTTCCAGTCTTTAAAGGTATGGGGGGGGGTGAATGCCAGGCCGGTTAAGAGCGAAAACAGAGTACGGGGTTTTGGCATGGAACCAGGTTGGCCATTATGATAAACGTAAATGGTGAGGGGTGTGGACAGCACAGGGGGGCCAGTCCTTTAAGGGTGGGTTGGGGTGTAAATGCCAGGGCAGGTTCAAAGGAAAACGGGAAGGGGTTGCTGGAAGAGGCAGGGCCAGTTCAAGGTGCCAACTGGTAAGGGGTTTGTGTGAACTGGGCCAGTTCCGTCCTTAACTGGGTTTGGGTTGGGGTTTGAAATCCAGGGCCAATTAAAGCGAAAACGTACGGGGTGGGGCATGGAAGCGGGGGCGTTCTGGTGCCAAACGTAATGGTGATTTGTGTGGACATTAGTCCTTTACTGGGTTGGGGTTGGGGTTGTAACTGCCAGGCCGGTTCAAGGGTAAAACTGTAGGGGTTTGGGTGGACGCAGGCGGGCCAGTTTAAGGTGTCAACTGGTCAGGTTTTCCTTGTGGTAAACAAGCAGGGGTTGGCCCCTTCATTCCATCCTTTAACTGGGTGGTGGGTGGTAGGGCCAGTTCAATTTCAATAGGAAAACAGGATACGGGGGGGCATGGACGAGGCAGGGCCATCAGTCTTAAACTGGAATGGGTTGGGGTACAGCGAAGTGTCGTTCCATTCCTTTAACGGGTGTGTTTGACAGAGCAGGGCCAGTTCAAACGGAAAATGGGTCGGGTTGGATGGACAGCAGGCAGGCCAGTTCGGTGCAATGTTAGGGATTGGGTGGGACCAGTCTGTCGTTTGTGGGTTTGGTTGGACGCAAAAGGCGTTCCAGTAAACTGGGTAGGGGTTGGGTGAGATAGCGCCAGGCCCGGTTCAAGGCCAAAAAAGGGGGGG
>NC_054705.1:25810581-25829685 GCF_016097555.1 Gigantopelta aegis
ATCACCATTTACAGTTTATTCATAAGAAATGGCCCAGCATAGCTAGTGTCCACGCCCCAACCCCGTACCCTGTTTTCGCTCTCTAACCGGGCCTGGCAGCTATCATACACTCCAACCACGAACCCAGTTAAAGGACTGGAACTGGCCCTGCCTGCTGTCCACACCCAATCACCATTTACAGTTTACGCACTAGAACTGGCCCAGCATGGTGTCAACGTCCAAACGCCGTACCCTGTTTTCGCTCTCTATCCGAGCCTGGCATCTATCAAACACCCCAACCCTATACCCAGTTAAAGGAATGGAACTGACACTGTGTGCTGTCCACACCCAATCATCTTTCACAGTTTACGCACTAGATCTGGTCCTGCACCACAACCATGTACACAGTTGACACACTTGAACTGGCCCTGCCTGTCGTCCACGCACAAACCCCGTACTCAGTTTTCACCCTTGAACCGGGCCTGGCAAGTGTCACAGACCCCAACCCCACACCCAGTAACAGGACTAATGTCCACACCCAATCACCATTCACAGTTTGCGCACCAGAACTGGCCCTGCCTGATGTCCATGCCCCAACCCCGTATTCTGTTTTCGCTATTGAATTGGCCCTGGCATCCTTCACACACCCCAACCCAATACCCAGTTAAGAGGACTGCAACTGGCCATTCCTGCTGTCTACACAAGAACCCCTTACCTAGTTGGCATGTTTGAACTGGCTCTGCCTGCTGTCCACGTCTGAACCCCTTACACAGTTTTCGCTCTTGAACCGGGCATGGCAGCTATCATACACCCCAAGCCCGTACCCAGTTAAAGGACTGGACCTGGCCCTGCCTGCTGTCCACACCCAATCACCATTTACAGTTTATGCATTATAACTGGCCCAGCATGGTGTCCACGCCAAAACCCCGTACTCTGTTTTCCTCTCTAACCGGGCCTGGCATCTATCTAACACCCCAACCCCATACCCAGTTAAAGGAGACATATACAACGGGTTCTAACACTGGCATAACGGTAGATGAGGGCCGTGCAGTACGTGAATCGACGTCATCTACAATGACTGAGTCACCTTACACAATAGCTGCACTCCCTGATATACACGCCCAAACACCGTCTTCGCTGGAGAGTCACAATTCTGAAACTGACCAAAACCAATCTTCGAAATCACCACCCGTTAGTACAAGGAAATGTACCACTAGTCGAGATTGCCCTGCTCGTGAACAGTTGTCAGTGATCGAAAGAACGGATAATCATCACACCAGTCATGACGATCAGTCTCCCATTGTAAACTCCAAGCGAAGTAATACTTCTTCTGTGTGTTTAAACACGATTAGCGTCTGGGCACCCGGCGACCAGTGTAGGGCAACGTTTGCCAAACAATCAGTTTTTTGTGGTGTAACGAGAAAGCCTAGAGTAGCCCGATTTTATATTGGTGGAATCAGCAAATATTCCACGGAAACAGGCTTAAGAGATTTTCTTATAGAAAAAGGTGTGAAACCAACCTTTCTCAGATTTTTTAATAAAGAAACAATGAAGTCCGCTTCTGCTCAGATAAATATATGTTACGAACATCGCGAAAAAATCGAATGTGCCGACTTTTGGCCTAGTGGGCTATATGTAAAACCCTGGTTACCGAAAGACAAGTTTCTTAGCCAATTTAATAACAGAAACACTGACAATGGAATATCAGAATATTAATTTTATGTGCTGGAATTGTCGAGGTATAATGACAGCAACTCCTTATTTAATCAAATGTTTAAATAATCATAGAATAGATATATGTGGTATCACTGAGCACCACTTACGACAATACAACTGCAGTTTTTTAAATTCTATTGATAACAATTATACTGCATTCGTAAAATGTGCAACAGAACGTGACCCTTCAGTATTTCGTAATGTAAATAAAGGAGGCGTCGCCATTTTACTCCACAATCGTTTTGCGCACTGCTGTAACGCAATTGAAGTAGACTGTGATAGAATAGTTGGAGTGGAAATTGTGCTCGGTGACTCCTCAAATATCTATATATTTTGTGTATATTTGCCTGCGTCTAACTTGTCTGATGATTTATTTAACGAATATTTAAACATTGTAGAAGAACTGTATATTGCCTATAGCGCAAAAGGTATTGTTTATATAATAGGTGACTTAAATGCTAAAATAGCTGGGCCGAGATATAACTTTATAACAAACAAAAGAAGTGATCTATGTCACGCATTTCTTATTAGAAATAGTCTTGTATCGGTCCACGTTCAGGAATTTTGTAAAGGTCCTCCTTACACTTTCGAAGCTTACGCAGGTGTCTGCAATCGATCATATTATAGTACCCGAAGAGTTAATTCCTTATATAAGTAATGCTCTAGTTAAAGATGATCATGTGCTCTCATTATCAGACCATAAACCCATAATATGTACAGTAAAGATAAACAATATAACTAATAAAGTAGGCACAGTGCCCGAAAAACCATCATGGGAAAAGGCTAGGCGATCACATACATTGTCGGTCTATACGTTTGCGGTGTCCCACATGCTATGGCCAATACACATACCCAATAACGATGTAAATAAAGCAGAAATTGAGCACTTCCACTTAGATATAGTCCATACATTAAATCAGGCAGCCAAAGAAACAATTCCTTATTCAAGGTTTAACAAGCATGTAAAACCATACTGGTCTAAAACAGTTAAGGAATGCCACAAAGATATGTCACATTTTAGGCGATTGTGGATAGTAGCCGGCAGGCCCCGCGGTTTTCAATATAATGTGTACAGATTTTATAAAAGGGCAAAAGATTTATTCCGCACGAAATTAAACGAAGCTTATTTAAACTATGAACGCGACTTCTATAGCTCCTTGGATAAAGATTGTGAAACAGATCACAAAATGTTATGGACCAAACTTAGAAATAAGAAAAAAAGTAGCTATATTATGTCTTTAAAGGTCAACAATACAACTATAACACAACCACAAGAAATTTGTAGTTCTATGGCAGAACATTTTAGTCGAGTATTTAGCGACACAGAAGATGAACATTTTGATGCCAATTTTAAATCAACTATTGAAAAGAAAGTTTCAGAATTTAAGCTATCTGCCGCTACAAGTAAAGATAGTGTTGATATTTCCCCCATTCTTGTTAGCAAAATCTGCTCTAAGCTACCAAATAGCAAGTCTTGTGGGCCAGACAAAATATTCTATGAACACTTAAAATATGGAGGTTCTTATCTTTATTTTTGTCTTTCTCGGTTATTTTCCTTGGTAATAAACAGTGGGCACATTCCAGAAGGTTGGAATTCAGGGCTTTTAGTCTGTTTATTTAAAGGTCAAAGTAAGTCGAAATCCAACAGAGACTCTTATCGAGGTATCGCACTTCTATCTGTAATCTTTAAAGTTTTTGAAAGAGTGCTGGAAACGTTAATGCCAGAACTGAACTCTTCAGAAAGTTTTCCTAATATTCACCAATGTGGTTTTCAGAAAGGCCTTTCTAGCATTGACACTTCGTTCATTCTACAAGAAACTATCAATCACTATAGAGAAAGAGGTGATGGAGTAATTGTTACATTTCTAGATAGTGCTAAAGCCTTTGATACTGTCTGGCACTCTGGTCTCTTGTGGAAACTTTCTGAAACTGGTATATCCCCCAAAGTCTGGCTTACTTTAGAAGCAATCTATTCAAACTGTAAACTACAGGTCTTAGTAAACAATAGTTTCTCTTCACACTTTCCTTTGAAAAGAGGATTGTGTCAAGGAAGCATACTATCCCCCAAATTGTATGTATTGTTTATTAATGAATTGCTGAATAAATTAACCCAATCCAACAAAGGTGCAATGATCCTGGATACTAGAGTTTCTTGCCCAACTCAAGCAGATGACATCTCTATTATTTCTCCTACTCCAAGTGACATGCAAAATATGATTTCAATATGTGAGCGATATAGCGCTAAATGGCGTTTTACATTCTCTGCTTCTAAAACACAAGTTGTTGACTTCTGTAAGGATCCGGATACGAAACTTATTCTGTATGGAAAGGAACTGCCATGTTCAACAACCATAAAACATGTTGGCATTAAATTACAAAGGTCTTTAAATAATTGGGACAGAACACTCGAGACTTGCAAAACTATAAAATCCACCGCCATGTCTCTAGTTCAGGCTGGTTGTCACTGCCGTGGAATTAATCCTGTAACTAGCGTCAAACTAGTTCATTCGCTGTGCCTATCAAAAGCCTTGTACGGTAGTGAATTATGGAATAATTTAAATACAAATGAACTATTGGCGTTAGAAAGAGCATATAGATTTGTAATAAAGATTATCCAGGGTCTTCCTAAAAGAACACGAACCGATTTTTGTCTTGGACTTCTTGGCAGTATATCCCTTGAAGGACATATAGATAGAAACAAATTATACTATTTAGGACATCTTTTGCGATGCCCCGTGTGGACTCTGGCTTACAAAATAGCAGTCACTCGACTACTAAGTTTTAAAAATCAGTGTGCTCGTTCAAATATTGGCTTTGCAGCGGATATATACACAATTCTTCGTAAATATAATCTACTGCATCACCTCAACGAATTTTTTCTAACATCAGTATTCCCTAGTAAGCATATTTGGAATATAATTGTAAGAAAACATGTTTTAGAATTTGAGGAAACTAACTGGCAGTTACGAATTTCTTTAAACCCCGATACAACACATTTTCTAAAAATTCATGCCAATCTCGAAGTGTATAGAGCTTGGTCAGTTGCACGGTCAAATCCATCACTAAAGGAGCAAGCAAATCACTTGATAAATATATGTGCTACATGGAGGTCAAACTCAGTACACGGTATTTGTACGTTATGTATTAGTAACTATTCTGATCTTTTTACACACGTCATGACTAGTTGTTCATACTTAACAACAACCAGAGATACATTCTGGACAACGCTTCTTGATATCTGTCCTATTGACCTCAGTGTAGAATTACATAACTGCCCCGATGATATTTTTATTACAAAACTCCTGTCCTGTAAACCACCAATAAATATTGATGATGAATCATCTATGCTATATAGTGAAACTGTCATACACTTCATTTATAAAATAACGCAAATATATTACGTTAACAATATGAAGACCAATATACTGTAGACAGTCATGACTGCCTGTTCTTGTGCAAATGTGCAGATCTTTATAATGGTGTGTGTGTGACACAGAGAGAGAGAGATAGAGAGAGAGAGAGAGAGAGAGAGAGAGAGAGAGAGAGAGAGAGAGAGAGAGAGAGAGAGAGAGAGAGAGAGAGAGAGAGAGAGAGAGAGAGAGAGAGAGAATGGCAGGGTGGCGAGTGAATTTATATGAGCGTGATTCTGATCAACCAATAACCTTTTTCATGTAATTATCTCACCATGCGTTTATTCCAATGCCACTGTATATATTACCTATTATTTATTTTGTATCAAGTACTATGTATTATCCATTAATCATTGTGCATTGCCTTTTATGTATTATGTATGTATGATAATCTGTACTGTTCGAACTCTCTACAAGAGGAATAAAGAATATATATATATATACCCAGTTAAAGGACTAGAACTGGCCAGGCCTACTTTCCACACACAATCACCATTCACAGTTTATGCACTAGAACTGGCCCTGCCTCCTGTCCATGCCACAGCCCCATATACTGTTTTCACTATTGAATTGGCCCTAACAGCTGTCACACACGCCAAACCTATACCCAGTTGCAGGACTGGAACTGGCCATGCCTGCTGTCCACGTCCGAACCTCTTACCCAATTTTTGCTCTTGAACCGGGCCTGGCAGCTATCATACACTCCATCCCCGTACCCAGTTAAAGGACTAGAACTGGCCCTGCCTGCTGTCCACACCCAATCACCATTTACAGTTTACGGACTAGAACTGGCCCATCATGGTGTCCACGTCCGAACCCCGTACTCTGTTTTCCCTCTCTAACCGGGCCTGGCATCTATCTAACACCCCAGCCCCATAACCAGTTAAAGGACTGGAACTGGCCCTGCCTGCTGTCGTCACCCAATCACCATTTACAGTTTACTCACTAGAACTGGCCCAGCATAGCTAGTGTCCAAGCCCGAACCCCGTACCCTGTTTTCGCTCTCTAACCGGGCCTGGCATCTATCAAACACCCATACCCAGTTAAAGGACTATAACTGGCCGTGCCTACTTTCCACACGCAATCACCATTCACAGTTTATGCACTAGAACTGGCCCTGCCTCCTGTCCATGCCCCAGCCCCGTATCCTGTTTTCACTATTGAACTGGCGCTAACATCTGTCACACACCCCAACCCTATACCCAGTTACAGGACTGGAAATGGCACTACCTGCTGTCCACGTCCGAAACCCTTACCCAGTTTTTGCTCTTGAACCGGGCCTGGCAGCTATCATACACTCCAACCCCGTACCCAGTTAAAGGACTGGAACTGGCCCTGCCTGCTGTCCACACCCAATCACCATTTACAGTTTATGCACTAGAACTGGCCCAGCATGGTGTCCACGTCCGAACACCGTACTCTGTTTTCCCTCTCTAACCGGGCCTGGCCTCTATCTAACACCGCAACCCCATACCCAGTTAAAGGACTGCCCCTGCCTGCTGTCCATGCCCCAGGCCCGTATCCTGTTTTCACTATTGAACTGGCCCTGACATCTGTGACACACCCCAACCCTATACCCAGTTAAAGGAATGGAACTAACACTGTGAGCTGTCCACACCCAATCACCATTCACAGTTTACGCACTAGAACTGGTCCTGCACCACAACCATGTACACAGTTGATACGCTTGAACTGGCCCTGCCTGTCGTCCACGCACAAACCCCGTACTCAGTTTTCACCCTTGAACCGGGCCTGGCAAGTATCACAGAACCCAACCCCACACCCAGTAACAGGACTAATGTCCACACCCAATCATCATTCACAGTTTGCGCACCAGAACTGTTTTCGCTCTTGAACCGGGCCTGGCAGCTATCATACACCCCAACCCCGTACCCAGTTAAAGGACTGGAACTGGCCCTGTCTGCTGTCCACACCCAATCACCATTTACAGTTTACGCACTTTAACTGGACCAGCATGGTGTCCACACCCGAATCCCGTACTCTGTTTCAAGAACTGGCCCTGCCTGTTGTCCACGCACAAACCCCGTACTGAGATTTCACAGTGGAACCGGGCGTGGCAACTATCACAGACCCCAATCCCACACCAAGTAATAGGACTAATGTCCACACCCAATCACCATTCACAGTTTTCGCACCAGAACTGGCCCTGCCTGCTGTCCATGCCCCAACCCCATATTCTGTTCTCGCTATTGAATTGGCCCTGGCATCCTTCACACACCCCAACCCAATACCCAGTTACAGGACTGGAACTGGCACTACCTGCTGTCCACGTCCGAAACCCTTACCCAGTTTTTTGCTCTTGAACCGGGCCTGGCAGCTATCATACACCCCAACCCCGTACCCAGTTAAAGGACTGGACCTGGCCCTGCCTGCTGTCCACACCCAATCACCATTTACAGTTTACGCACTATAACTGGCCCAGCATGGTGTCCACGTCCGAACCCCGTACTCTGTTTTCGCTCTCTAACCGCGGCTGGCATCTATCTAACACCCCAACCCCATACCCAGTTAAAGGACTGGAACTGGCCCTGCCTGCTGTCGACACCCAATCACCATTTACAATTTACTTACTAGAACTGGCCCAGCATAGCTAGTGACCACACCCGAACCCCGTACCCTGTTTTCGCTCTCTAACCGGGCCTGGCATCTATTAAACACTCCAACCCCATACCCAGTTAAAGGACTAGAACTGGCCCTGCCTACTTTCCACACACAATCACCATTCACAGTTTATGCACTAGAACTTGCCCTGCCTCCTGTCCATGCCCCAGGCCAGTATCCTGTTTTTACTATTGAACTGGCCCTAACATCTGTCACGCACCCCAACCCTATAACCAGTTGCAGGACTGGAACTGGCACTACCTGCTGTCCACGTCCGAAACCCTTACCCAGTTTTCGCTCTTGATCTGGGCCTGGCGGCTATCATACACTCCAACCACGAACCCAGTTAAAGGACTGGAACTGGCCCTGCCTGCTGTCCACACCCAATCACCATTTACACTTTACGCACTAGAGCTGGCCCAGCATGGTGTCAACGTCCGAACCCCGTACCTTGTTTTCGCTCTCTATCCTGGCCTGGCCTCTATCAAACACCCCAACCCCATACCCAGTTAAAGGACTAGAACTGGCCTTGCCTACTTTCCACACCCAATCACCATTCACTGTTTGTGCACCAGAACTGGCCCTGCCTGCTGTCCATGCCCCAACCCAGTATTCTGTTTTCGCAATTGAACCAACACTGGCATCTGTCACACACCCCAACCCAATACCCAGTTACATAACTGGAACTGGCCCTGCCTGCTGTCTACACAAGAACCCCTAACCTAGTTCGCACGCTTGAACTGGCCTTGCCTGCTGTGCACGTCCGAAACCCTTACCCAGTTTTCGCTCTTGAACCGGGCCTGGCAGCTATCATACACCGCAACCCCGTACCCAGTTAAAGGACTGGAACTGTCCCTGTCTGCTGTCCACACCCAATCACCATTTACAGTTTACGCACTATAACTGGACCAGCATGGTGTCCACACACGAACCCCTGACCTAGTTGGCACACTTGAACTGGCCTTGTCTGCTGTGCACGTCCGAAACCCTTACCCAGTTTTCGCTCTTGAACCGGGCCTGGCAGCCAACATACACCCCAACCCCATACCCAGTTAAAGGACTAGAACTGGCTGTGCCTGCTTTCCACACCCAATCACCATTCACAGTTTACGCACTAGAACTGGCCCTGCCTGCTGTCCATGCCCCAGGCCCGTATCCTCTTTTCACTATTGAACCGGCCCTGACATCTGTCACACACCCCAACCCTATACCCAGTTAAAGGAATGGAACTGACACTGTGTGCTGTCCACACCCAATCACCATTAACAGTTTACGCACTAGATCTGGTCCTGCACCACAACCATGTACACAGTTGACACGCTTGAACTGGCCCTGCCTGCTGTCCACGTCCCTAACCCGTACCCAGTTTTCGCTCTTGAACCGGTCCTGGCAGGTGTCACACACCCCTTCCCCATACCCAGTTAAAGAACTGGAACTGGCCCTGCCTACTTTCCACACCCAATCATTATTCACAGCGTACGCACTGGAACTGGCCCTGCCTGTTGTCCATGCACAAACCCCGTACTGAGTTTTCACCCTTGAACCGGGCATGGCAACTATCACAGACCCCAACCCCACACCCAGTAATAGGACTAATGTCCACACCCAATCACCATTCACAGTTTTTGCACCAGAACTGGTCCTGCCTGCTGTCCATGCCCCAACCCCATATTCTGTTCTCGCTATTGAATTGGCCCTGGCAACTTTCACACAACCCAACCCTACACCCAGTTGAAGGACTTGTACTGGCACTACCTGCTGTCCATGTCCCAACCCCGTATTCTGTTTTCGCTATTGAATTGGCCCTGGCATACTTCACACACCCCAACCCAATACCCAGTTAAGAGGACTGGAACTGGCCATTCCTGCTGTCTACACACGAATCCCTAACCCAGTTTTGGCACGCTTGAACTGGCCCTGCCTGCTGTCCACGTCTGAACCCCTTACCCAGTTTTCGCTCTTGAACCGGGCCTGGCAGCTATCTAACACCCCAACCCCATACCCAGTTAAAGGACTGGAACTGGCCCTGCCTGCTGTCGACACCCAATCACCATTTACAGTTTATGCACTAGAACTGGCCCAGCATGGTGTCCACACCCGAACCCCGTACCCTGTTTTCACTATGAACCGGGCCTGGCATCTATCAAACACCCCAACCCTATACCCAGTTAAAGGACTGGAACTGGCACTGCCTGCTGTCCACACCCAATCACCATTCACAGTTTACGCACTAGAACTGGCGCCCTGTCCACAACCATGTACACAGTTGACGCCTTGAACTGGCCCTGCCTCTGTCCATGCACAAACCCCGTACTCAGTTTTCACCCTTGAACCGGCCCTGGCTGCTATCACACACCCCAACCCCACACCCAGTAACAGGACTAGAACTGTCCAATGTCCACACCCAATCACCATTCACAGTTTAGCACCAGAACTGGCCCTGCCTGCTGTCCACGCCCCAACCCCGTATTCTGTTTTCGCTCTTGAATTGGGCCTGGCATCCTCATCACACACCCCAACCCAATACCCAGTTAAAGGACTGGAACTGGCCCTGCCTGCTGTCTACACCCAAGAACCATTTACCTAGTTGGCACACTTGAACTGGCCCTGCCTGCTGTCCACGTCCTGAACCCCTTACCCTGTTTTCGCTCTTGAACCGGGCCTGGCAGCTATCATACACCCCAAACCCGTACCCAGTTAAAGGACTGGACCTGGCCCTGCCTGCTGTCCACACCCAATCACCATTTACAGTTTACGCACTATAACTGGCCCAGCATGGTGTCCACGCCAAAACCCCGTACTCTGTTTTCGCTCTCTAACCGGGCCTGGCATCTATCTAACACCCCAACCCCATACCCAGTTAAAGGACTGGAACTGGCCCTGCCTGCTGTCGACACCCAGTCACCATTTACAGTTTACTCACTAGAACTGGCCCAGCATAGGTAGTGACCACGCCCGAACCCCGTACCCTGTTTTCGCTCTCTAACCGGGCCTGGCATTTATCAAACACTCCAACCAATACCCAGTTAAAGGACTAGAACTGGCCGTGCCTGCTTTCCACACCCAATCACCATTCACAGTTTATGCACTAGAACTGGCCCTGCCTGCTGTTCATGCCCCAGCCCCGTATCCTGTTTTCACTATTGAACTGGCCCTGACATCTGTCACACACCCCAACCCTATACCCAGTTAAAGGAATGGAACTGACACTGTGTGCTGTCAAAACCCAATCATCATTCACAGTTTACGCACTAGATCTGGTCCTGCACCACAACCATGTACACAGTTGACACGCTTGAACTGGCCCTGCCTGCTGTCCACGTCCCAACCCCGTACCCAGTTTTCGCTCTTGAACCGGTCCTGGCAGGTGTCACACACCCCAACCCCATACCCAGTTAAAGAACTGTAACTGGCCCTGCCTACTTTCCACACCCAATCATTATTCACAGCGTATGCACTAGAACTGGCCCTGCCTGTCGTCCACGCACAAACCCCGTACTCAGTTTTCACCCTTGAACTGGGCCTGGCAACTATCACAGACCCCAACCTCACACCCAGTAATAGGACTAATGTCCACACCCAATCACCATTCACAGTTTGCGCACCAGAACTGCCCCTGCCTGCTATCCATACCCCAACCCCGTATTCAGTTTTCGCTATTGAATTGGCCTTGGCATCCTTCACACAACCCAACCCAATACCCAGTTAAGAGGACTAGAACTGCAAATGACTGCCGTCTACACAAGAACCCCTTACCTAGTTGACACGCTTGAACTGGCCCTGCCTGCTGTCCACGTCTGAACCCCTTACCCAGTTTTCGCTCTTGAACCGGGCCTGGCAGCTATCACACACACCAAACCCATACCCAGTTAAAGGACTGGACATGGCCCTGCCTGCTGTCCACACCCAATCACCATTTACAGTTTACGCACTATAACTGGCCCAGCATGGTGTCCACGTCCGAACCCCGTACTCTGTTTTCGCTCTCTAACCACGCCTGGCATCTATCTAACACGCTAACCCCATACCCAGTTAAAGGACTGGAACTGGCCCTGCCTGGTGTCGACACCCAATCACCATTTACAGTTTACTCACTAGAACTTGCCCTGCCTCCTGTCCATGCCCCAGCCCCGTATCCTGTTTTCACTATTGAACTGGCCCTAACATCTGTCACACACACCAACCCTATACCCCGTTACAGGACTGGAACTGGCACTACCTGCTGTCCACGTCCGAAACCCTTACCCAGTTTTTGCTCTTGAATCGGGCCTGGCAGCTATCATACACTCCAACCACGAACCCAGTTAAAGGACTGGAACTGGCCCTGCCTGCTGTCCACACCCAATCACCATTTACAGTTTACGCACTAGAACTGGCCCAGCATGGTGTCAACGTCCGAACCCTGTAACCTGTTTTCGCTCTCTATCCGGGCCTGGCATCTATCAAACACCCCAACCCCATACCCAGTTAAAGGACTAGAACTGGCCGTGCCTGCTTTCCACACCCAATCACCATTCACAGTTTGCGCACCAGAACTGGCCCTGCCTGCTGTCCATGCCCCAACCCAGTATTCTGTTTTCGCAATTGAACCGGGCCTGGCATCTGTCTCACACCCCAACCAATACCCAGTTACATAACTGGAACTGGCCCTGCCTGCTGTCTACACACCCAAACCCTTACAGTTGGCACGCTTGAACTGGCCTTGCCTGCTGTGCACGTCCGAAACCCTTACCCAGTTTTCGCTCTTGAACCGGGCCTGGCATCTATCAAACACCCCAACACCATACCCAGTTAAAGGACTGGAACTGGCCCTGTCTGCTTTCCACACCCAATCACCATTCACAGTTTATGCACTAGAACTAGCCCTGCCTGCTGTCCATGCCCCAGCCCCGTATCCTGTTTTCACTATTGAACTGGCCCTGACATCTGTCACACACCCCAACCCTATACCCATTTAAAGGAATGGAACTGACACTGTGTGCTGTCCACACCCAATCATGATTCACAGTTTACGCACTAGATCTGGTCCTGCACAACAACCATGTACACAGTTGACACGCCAGAACTGGCCCTGCCTGTCGTCCATGCCCCAACCCCGTATTGTGTTTTCGCTATTGAATTGGTCCTGGCATCCTTCACATACCCCAACCCTATACCCAGTTAAGAGGACTGGAACTGGCCCTGCCTGCTGTCTACACACCCAATCACCATTCACAGTTTGGCGCACTAGAACTGGCCCTGCCTGCTGTCCACGCCCCAAACCCCGTACCCAGTTTTCGCTCTTGAACCGGGCCTGGCAGCTATCATACACCCCAACCCCATACCCAGTTAAAGGACTGGAACTGGCCCTGCCTGCTGTCCACACCCAATCACCATTTACAGTTTACGCACTAGAACTGGCCCAGCATGGTGTCCACGCCCGAACCCCGTACTCTGTTTTCGCTCTTGAACCGGGCCTGGCATCTATCAACACCCAACCCCATACCCAGTTAAAGGACTGGAACTGGCCCTGCCTGCTGTCCACACCCAATCACCATTTACAGTTTTGCGCACTAGAACTGGCCCTGCCTGCTGTCCACGCCCAACCCCGTTTCTGTTTTCGCTCTTGAACCTGGCCTGGCATCTATCACACACCCCAACCCCATACCCAGTTAAAGGACTGGAACTGGCCCTGCCTGCTGTCGACACCCAATCACCATTTACAGTTTATTCACTAGAACTGGCCCAGCATGCTAGTGTCCACGTCCGAACCCCGTACCCTGTTTTCGCTCTCTAACCGGGCCTGGCATCTATCAAACACCCCAACCCATACCCAGTTAAAGGACTAGAACTGGCCGTGCCTGCTTTCCACACCCAATCACCATTCACAGTTTTATGCACTAGAACTGGCCCTGCCTGCTGTCCATGCCCCAGCCCCGTATCCTGTTTTCGCTATTGAACTGGCCCTGGCATCTATTGAACCCAACCCTATACCCAGTTCTGTCTGGAACTGGCACACCCCAACCCTATACCCAGTTTAAGGACTGGAACTGGCCACTGCCTGCTGTCCACGCCCGAAACCCTTACCCAGTTTTCGCTCTTGAACCGGGCCTGGCACTATCAAACACCCAACCCCATACCCAGTTAAAGGACTAGAACTGGCCCTGCCTGCTGTCCACACCCAATCACCATACACAGTTTATGCACTAGAACTGGCCCTGCCTGCTGTCCACGTCCGAACCCCGTACCCTGTTTTCGCTCTTGAACCGGCCCTGGCATCTGTCACACACCCCAACCCCATACCCAGTTAAAGGACTGGAACTGGCCCTGCCTGCTGTCCACACCCAATCCCATTCACAGTCCTGTATGCACTAGAACTGGCCCTGCCCACGTCCCAACCCCGTACCCAGTTTTCGCTCTTGAACCGGGCCTGGCAGGTGTCACACACCCCCAACCCATACCCAGTTAAAGAACTGAACTGGCCCTGCCTGTCGTCCACACACAACATTAACCCCGTCACAGTTTTCACCCTTGAACTGGGCCTGGCAACTATCACAGACCCCAACCCCACACCCAGTAATAGGACTAATGTCCACACCCAATCACCATTCACAGTTTGCGCACCAGAACTGCCCCTGCCTGCTATCCATACCCCAACCCCGTATTCAGTTTTCGCTATTGAATTGGCCTTGGCATCCTTCACACAACCCAACCCAATACCCAGTTAAGAGGACTAGAACTGCAAATGCCTGCCGTCTACACAAGAACCCCTTACCTAGTTGGCACGCTTGAACTGGCCCTGCCTGCTGTCCACGTCTGAACCCCTTACCCAGTTTTCGCTCTTGAACCGGGCCTGGCAGCTATCACACACACCAAACCCATACCCAGTTAAAGGACTGGACATGGCCCTGCCTGCTGTCCACACCCAATCACCATTTACAGTTTACGCACTATAACTGGCCCAGCATGGTGTCCACGTCCGAACCCCGTACTCTGTTTTCGCTCTCTAACCGGGCCTGGCATCTATCTAACACCCCAACCCCATACCCAGTTAAAGGACTGGAACTGGCCCTGCCTGCTGTCCACACCCAATCACCATTCACAGTTTACGCACTAGAACTGGTCCTGCAGCACAACCATGTACACAGCCCGAACCCCGTACTGGCCCTTTCGCTCGTCCACGCACAAACCCCGTACTCAGTTTTCACCCTTGAACCGGGCCTACCCAGTTACAGGACCCAAACCAACACCCAGTAACAGGACTAATGTCCACACCCAATCACCATTCACAGTTTACGCACCAGAACTGGCCCTGCCCGCTGTCCATGCCCCAACCCCGTATTGTGTTTTCGCTATTGAATTGGTCCTGGCATCCTTCACACACCCCAACCCAATACCCAGTTAAGAGGACTGGAACTGGCCATGCCTGCCGTCTACACAAGAACCCCTTACCTAGTTGGCACGCTTGAACTGGCCCTGCCTGCTGTCCACGTCTGAACCCCTTACCCAGTTTTCGCTCTTGAACCGGGCATGGCAGCTATCATACACCCCAAACCCGTACCCAGTTAAAGGACTGGACCTGGCCCTGCCTGCTGTCCACACCCAATCACCATTTACAGTTTATGCATTATAACTGGCCCAGCATGGTGTCCACGCCAAAACCCCGTACTCTGTTTTCGCTCTCTAACCGGGCCTGGCATCTATCTAACACCCCAACCCCATACCCAGTTAAAGGACTGGAACTGGCCCTGCCTGCTGTCCACACCCAATCACCATTCACAGTTTACGCACTAGAACTGGCCCTGCCTGCTAGTGTCCATGCCCCAACCCCGTACCCTGTTTTCGCTATTGAACCGGGCCTGGCATCTGTCAAACACCCCAACCCAATACCCAGTTAAAGGACTGGAACTGGCCCTGCCTGCTGTCTACACACAATCACCATTCACAGTTTATGCACTAGAACTGGCCCTGCCTCCTGTCCACGCCCCAGCCCCGTACCCTGTTTTCGCTATTGAACCGGCCCTGGCATCTATCACACACCCCAAACCTATACCCAGTTAAAGGACTGGAACTGGCCCTACCTGCTGTCCACACCCAAACACCATTTACAGTTTACGCACTAGAACTTGAATGGTGTCCTGGCCCGAAACCCCGTATCTGTTTTCGCTCTCTAACCGGGCCTGGCCATCAAACACCCCAACCCCATACCCAGTTAAAGGACTGGAACTGGCCGTGCCTGCTTGTCCACACCCAATCACCATTCACAGTTTGCGCACTAGAACTGGCCCTGCCTGCTGTCCATGCCCCAGCCCCGTATCCTGTTTTCACTATTGAACTGGCCCTGACATCTGTCACACACCCCAACCCTATACCCAGTTAAAGGAATGGAACTGACACTGTGTGCTGTCAAAACCCAATCATCATTCACAGTTTACGCACTAGATCTGGTCCTGCACCACAACCATGTACACAGTTGACACGCTTGAACTGGCCTTGCCTGCTGTGCACGTCCGAAACCCTTACCCAGTTTTCGCTCTTGAACCGGGCCTGGCATCTATCAAACACCCCAACACCATACCCAGTTAAAGGACTGGAACTGGCCCTGTCTGCTTTCCACACCCAATCACCATTCACAGTTTATGCACTAGAACTGGCCCTGCCTGCTGTCCATGCCCCAGCCCCGTATCCTGTTTTCACTATTGAACTGGCCCTGACATCTGTCACACACCCCAACCCTATACCCATTTAAAGGAATGGAACTGACACTGTGTGCTGTCCACACCCAATCATGATTGACAGTTTACGCACTAGATCTGGTCCTGCACAACAACCATGTACACAGTTGACACGCCAGAACTGGCCCTGCCTGTCGTCCATGCACAAACCCCGTACTCAGTTATCACCCTTGAACCGGGCCTGGCAAGTATCACAGACCCCAACCCCACACCCAGTAACAGGACTAATGTCCACACCCAATCACCATTCACAGTTTGCGCACCAGAACTGGCCCTGCCCGCTGTCCATGCCCCAACCCCGTATTGTGTTTTCGCTATTGAATTGGTCCTGGCATCCTTCACACACCCCAACCCTATACCCAGTTAAGAGGCCTGGAACTGGCCATTCCTGCTGTCTACACAAGAACCCCTTACCTAGTTGGCACGCTTGAATTGGCCCTGCCTGCTGTCCACGTCTGAACCCCTTACCCAGTTTTCGCTCTTGAACCGGGCCTGAGAGCTATCATACACCCCTAACCCGTACCCAGTTAAAGGACTGGACCTGGCCCTGCCTGCTGTCCACACCCAATCACCATTTACAGTTTACGCACTATAACTGGCCCAGCATAGTGTCCACGCCAAAACCCCGTACTCTATTTTCGCTCTCTAACCTGGCCTGTCATCTATCTAACACCCCAACCCCATACCCAGTTAAAGGACTGGAACTGGCACTGCCTGCTGTCGACACCCAATCACCATTTACAGTTTATTCATAAGAAATGGCCCAGCATAGCTAGCGTCCACGCCCTAACCACGTACCCTGTTTTCGCTCTCTAACCGGGCCTGGCATTTATCAAACACTCCAACCAATACCCAGTTAAAGGACTAGAACTGGCCGTGCCTGCTTTCCATACCCAATCACCATTCACAGTTTGTGCACTAGAACTGGCCCTGCCTGCTGTTCATGCACCAGCCCCGTATCCTGCTTTCACTATTGAACTGGCCCTCACATCTGTCACACACCCCAACCTTATACCCAGTTAAAGGAATGGAACTGACACTGTGTGCTGTCAAAACCCAATCATCATTCACAGTTTACGCACTAGATCTGGTCCTGCACCACAACCATGTACACAGTTGACTCGCTTGAACTGGCCCTGCCTGCTGTCCACGTCCGAACCACGTACCCAGTTTTCGCTCTTGAACCGGTCCTGGCAGGTGTCACACACCCCAACCCCATACCCAGTTAAAGAACTGTAACTGGCCCTGCCTACTTTCCACACCCAATCATTATTCACAGCGTATGCACTAGAACTGGCCCTGCCTGTCGTCCACGCACAAACCCCGTACTCAGTTTTCACCCTTGAACTGGGCCTGGCAACTATCACAGACCCCATCCCCACACCCAGTAATAGGACTAATGTCCACACCCAATCACCATTCACAGTTTGCGCACCAGAACTGCCCCTGCCTGCTATCCATACCCCAACCCCGTATTCAGTTTTCGCTATTGAATTGGCCTTGGCATCCTTCACACAACCCAACCCAATACCCAGTTAAGAGGACTAGAACTGCAAATGCCTGCCGTCTACACAAGAACCCCTTACCTAGTTGGCACGCTTGAACTGGCCCTGCCTGCTGTCCACGTCTGAACCCCTTACCCAGTTTTAGCTCTTGAACCGGGACTGGCAGCTATCTAACACCCCAACCCTATACCCAGTTAAAGGAATGGAACTGACAATGTGTGCTGTCCACACCCAATAATCATTCACAGTTTACGCACTAGATCTGGTCCTGCACCACAACCATGTACACAGTTGACACACTTGAACTGGCCCTGTCTGTCGTCCACGCACAAACCCCGTACTCAGTTTTCACCCTTGAACCGGGCCTGGCAAGTATCACAGACCCCAACCCAACACCCAGTAACAGGACTAATGTCCACACCCAATCACCATTCACAGTTTACGCACTAGAACTGGCCCTGCCCGCTGTCCATGCCCCAACCCCGTATTGTGTTTTCGCTATTGAATTGGTCCTGGCATCCTTCAAACACCCCAACACTTTACCCAGTTAAGAGGACTGGAACGGGCCATTCCTGCTGTCTACACAAGAACCCTTTACCTAGTTGGCACGCTTGAACTGGCCCTTCCTGCTGTCCACGTCTGAACCCCTTACCCAGTTTTCGCTCTTGAACCGGGCCTGGCAGCTATCATACACCCCAAACCCGTACCCAGTTAAAGGACTAGAACTGGCCGTGCCTGCTTTCCACACCCAATCACCATTCACAGTTTATGCACTAGAACTGGCCCTGCCTGCTGTTCATGCCACAGCCCCGTATCCTGTTTTCACTATTGAACTGGCCCTGACATCTGTCATTCACCCCAACCCTATACCCAGTTAAAGAAATGGAACTGACACTGTGTGCTGTCCACACCCAATCATGATTCACAGTTTACGGACTAGATCTGGTCCTGCACCACAACCATGTACACAGTTGACACACCAGAACTGGCCCTGCCTGTCGTCCATGCACAAACCCCGTACTCAGTTATCACCCTTGAACCGGGCCTGGCAAGTATCACAGACCCCAACCCCACACCCAGTAACAGGACTAATGTCCACACCCAATCACCATTCACAGTTTGCGCACCAGAACTGGCCCTGCCCGCTGTCCATGCCCC